>NW_019520833.1:346249-358615 GCF_002814215.2 Seriola lalandi dorsalis
GGGGGGGGGGGGGGGTGGGGGGTATTCACAGTTACAGTCAGAGTCCATCGGTCCAGCTACAATCACATCTGCTGTCATTATGAACACTCTTTTTTTTTTTTTAGACCACGGCCAGGGGAGCAAGCCAGCCTTTAAACATGATGTTCCTCTGGCGAGATTGGGGCCCGCTTCATCACACCTCCAGCAGCTCCATCCTCAGGCGATCCCTATCAGCAACACACACAAACAGGCAAATGCAATATGCACAAATCATGAGGACGTGATTGGAAAGTTCCTGTTGTATTGTATTACTGTTGTATTGTAAGGTACTTCTTTAGGCGGGAGCATTGTAAAATGATGCCTGCGTATGGGTTAACTTGCCTCCCGGAAATCCATCTCACCAAAGACAATTGTCATGATTTATTCACATATATTAGCATGCGCTCTCAATCTATAATTCAACGGCCCAGACTCCTGCTTATCTAAAAATAGCTTCTTAAACACAGACCTTTGATTGCCTGAATAAGCTACTCAGCATGAGTACCTGTACACACTCCCCCTGCCTCCTTTTTACTGTACATCACGCAGCAACTACTACAAACAACAAGCTGTCATGCTTTCATCACTCCACCTGGCTCACATTGTTTTCGTTTCCCTGATTGATAAATAGCACTAAGCCTGTAAAACATCACAAGGCACTTGAATGAGAAGTGTATCTTACTTCAGTAGCTTTTATCACACTGCGTAATTCAAACAGAATGACTGTAGTACCTGGCCTGATTGGCATCAGTCTGTTGTTCAATGAGTGACTGACTGGCCACTGGCTGCTGATGGTCCTCTGCTCCCTCTGACCAGGGATCCTGCAGGACTCCTGGCTGCGCTGACTCCTCAGCTTGGCCTCGCTCGCTGCTCCCCTCGGACCCCATCAGGCCGAGCAGCGGTGAGTATGTATCCTGCCACACAACCCGCTGCCCTGTGTTCAGTCCTGCTTCTCCTTCAAGGTGCTTGTTCATGTCTTGCTCAGCAAGTTTCTTTTTGGCCACTTGAGGGTCTTTCGGTGACTCCGCCTCGGTGTCTCCGTGGCCCCTTGCTTCCTCTGACTCCGTTGGCGATCGCTGATAGGTCTCCAGCCACTTCAGCTGCCCGTTCTTGTGGCTGTATCGGCTGTCGCTGAACCAGCGCACCACCTCTGATTTGGGAAGGCCTGTCTGGACACTTAGGTCCTCGTACTGCTGACTGCTGGGCCAACGGGTGTTGGAGAAAACCTGTCGGAGGATGTGCAGCTGCTGGGGGGTCTTGTTGCCCCATGGGGGGGAGAAAGATGGCTGAGAAGCAGACACTTCGCCTACCTCAGACTTGTGTTCTTGATGTACAATCTCAGATGTAGTCTCTGTTTCATTCATCTTCAGCCTCTTAAAGTTGATCTTGATGGGGTCAACTTTCAGCTCTGGGCAGCCTCTGTCCCCGGCAAACGGGTCCTCCTCCTTAATGAGTTGCTTTAGGATTGACATGCCTTTTATGGGTAAGTCCTTGTTGCATTGACCCTCATCCAAAATGGACGAGCTGCTTTTTGTAATGACAGCGGTGCTGGTGCTTTCAGTTGGGGATTTGCTGGCATGGTTCAGGTTAGGGACGCTGTCATTACAGGTAGTACTGGGGTATTCACTGCTAATACTACTGTTGTTGGGCTTGTGGATGTAGTTGTTGCGCTCGTCATCGGGCTTTGTGGCATGGGCCTGTTCCTGTGGACTGATGATGCCGCTGTTGTGATTGTTACAGGTGATGTTGGATTTGCTGGTGTTATCGATGATCACCTGACTCTTGGTACTGTTTGAACCTTCCAATCTGATTGGTAAACTGTTGCTTTTGAGATTTGGTTTGCCGTTGGTGTCAGCAACACAGTGCTCATCATTATTGCTAATGTTGGTAGAGCAAGTGGCAATGCTGTTGATGCTGTTTGTGGGGCAGCTGTTTTGCACCAGTTTCCTGGTGACAGTCTCACCACCATTACTACTGCTGGAATAGCTGCTGATGCTGCTGCTACTACTGCAACTACTGCTGCTACTGCTGCTACTGCTGCTTCGACTGCTGCTGGTGCTACTGACACAACCACTGTTTCCAGCCATGTCCAGGCCGAGGCCATTGCTCTTATCTGGCTCCACAGTGGGTTGAGTATTCTTGGTCAGTACCTGTGTTGTTCTGACTATGGATGGAAACTTTGGGGGGACAATTGGAGTAGAATACGAGACCCTGGTGACATGGGGGTTGGTTGACATGCTGGCCTGCGAGGCTATGACTCCGACAGACCTGGTTTTTATACTGCCATAGGGAACTTTGGCCATATGAAAGTTTGGTCCTTTTGAGCCCGGCTGGGCAGTGACAGTGTGGTGGGTTACAACATGATTGACGTGCCGTGGTGTAGTGGGCTGCTTTTGAGGTGCTCCACCTTGGAACACAGTGTTGAACATCTTCCTCCTGGCCTCTTCGATCTCTTCAGGAGACCAGCTTATGCCCTGCTTGAGCCTTTGGGCAGTAAACCACAGTTTGATCTGCTCTTCAGGGAACTCTGAGACCACTGTTAGGTAGCAGAGTTCGGCTTTGGTTGGGTAGGGGAACTTGCCAAAGGATGTCTTGAGAAAGCTGCTGGTGTCCATAGCAGCATCATACGTGGGGATGCTGCTGAGAGGGATCATCACCTTTGGAAGGTCTTTATTAGAGTTGCAGGAAGAGGGAGAGTAAAGGGAGGGAGTGTGCTGGTGAAAGACTTGGTTGGACACTGTCGTTGTAATCACATGAGTGACAGTGGTCCTCGGCATAGCTGGGGCGCCAGAAACACTGAGAGCCCCGTTTTGGAGTTCAGGCACATTTGTCAGCATGCTGGAGTCTACATCCTTTCCAGTGTCTATCTTCCGTACCTCCACGGTGTGAGAAACCACAATCTTTTTGTGCTCCCCCTTGGTTTTCATCATCTTTGCAATCGGTGTTTTGGTAAGGGAAATCCCAGATTCTCTGTAGTCTTCTCCACTGTCCGTGAACAGACTTTGTTCCACAGTTGTTACTCTATCCCTCTTGTTGACAGTTAGGGAGGCAGTGACCAAGCCCTCCATTATCTTAGGGTGGGCGTTGGCGTTATGCAGAGCCAGAGCCTCAAAGCGGACGACTGACACCCCACAGTTCAGGCAGTAGAAGGTGGGCTGGGCCCTGAAGTCTAAGTGGCAGTTGTGCATGTGATCCAAAAAGTAGTTTAGATCTCTGGATTCGAAACAGCAAGTCGAACAGCTGTATGTACCTCCTTTTTGCATCTCGCTGCCACTGTCAGATTTGGAGGAGCTGTGAGAGAAATGGCCAGACTCTTCTCCCGAGATGCTGAGTATGCTATCTTCTGGGATTGTTGGTAGGAGTTCTGGTAGTGAGCCCAGTATGATTTCCTCACGCACATGTTTGGATTTGGATGGTATCATGCAGGGTACAGTGGATTTCCTCTTGCTGGCCATTGTGCAGCTTTGTGTAGATGGGAGAGTGAGTGATTGGTTGTCCGGTATGATGAGTACAGAGGGCGGGTGGATAGTGGAGTGGGTTGAATGGAGTTTCGTGTCATGGACCAGCCACTATGATATCACAGTGTTGCTTCATGCCTTCTGCCACTTCAGGACTCCTGTCACATGGACAAGTTTAACAGCTCCCTGGGAACCTGCGAAGAAAGAGAGAGAAAAAAAAGGGAGAGATGTGACTCAGCTCATATTTAATTTAGTAATTACAGAAAAAAAAATGACACAGTTAGTAGATGGAAAACATAGGGGTATAAGCTGAAAAAAAATATTTTCATCATGCAAATAAAATTATTGTGTATATTTCAAAATTTAAAACATGAAATATTTATACATGACATATTCCTATAAGCAGGATGCAGAGGAAGCAAATAGCCCCACACAGGGTAATAGGTGTAGGTGGAAATACAATGTGATCAGTGTAGGTGGTATTAATCAGTAATTACAGCACCGAAGTTAAAGAGTCCAGGGCCTTTCTTTCTTTAAAAAAAAATCCATACAATTAATACTTTTAATCTAAATTAAGGTTACATTAAGTACTGTACAGAGCGATGTAAAGTGGATCTTATTCATTCTCTGCATATTATTTAAAAGACGGGGCATCAGGGTTCATATACAAGGTTATTATTAATATTTTAAAATTACAACTGACTGATTTCCTAAATATTGAAAAAAATAGTTACCGTTAAATATATCAAGGAGAACAAAGAAAAAGGCTTTTCAATAAGAAAAATTATAATTTTGGCTTCCACTCACACTCACACACACACACACACACACACACACACACACACACACACACACACACACACACACACACACTCTCCTTCGATCAATGCAGCCTGTCAGTGTTCTGGTTATTTACTAGGATTTACAGACTTCTGTCTAGCTGTCACTTTTTATGAATTCAGAAAAAAGAGCGTAATAATCAACACAGCCAGAGATGACAGTCTAATCTCAGAGATACTTGTTGTTTTCCTTCACTGCTGCCATAGGTTTGGCTCCTCTAATTATTGATGGCATGTGTCCACAGAATTATTTTTAGTAAAGCCTCGTGATAAGAACAAAACATGTAAGAAGCACTGAGTTTAAAGCTCAAGTAAAGACCATGCACAGAAAATGTGATGTGCTGGATATGAACCAGTGTTCGTATCTTTGTGGCCAGATGCCACCTGCCTCCCCTCCACGAAGCAGTTATTATCAATAAATAAATATCATTCACGGACTACTATACCTTGGGGATTGTGAGTGGGATGCACTTCACCTCTCCAAATTGAAAGTGCTGGATGTATCTAACCCTTCAAATTGTCTGCAGCACCCACAAATATGCAAAAACATCCATGCAGGTTCGTGTTTGGCTGCAGAAATATTTAATGTTCATTGCTTGTAAGAATAGGTCATATTATTTTAAATTATGTGTATTTTTACAGGGGTACGGGAGCTTTAAAAAAAAAAAATCTAATATATTTTTGTCATTTTTTACATGCACTGCGTGGTGCTGTTCTGTTCCTCTTTATTTGATATTATAAAGCAGGCTTAGGAAGGTTTAAAGAACTAGCCAGTGAGAATGAGTATGTCACTGCCACACCTGGATGTGAGCCATGTGTTTTACATTGAATGTTGCAGTGTATCTTCCCTGCATAATGTAGTGTCAAGTGGGGATATCAGGTGACTAGTGCATGTGTGTGCATGTGTGTGTGTGTGTCCTTGCAGTCAGCTGACAGCAGTACTGTTAAGGACCTGAAAAATTCCCACAAAGTCTGAGGAGGTTACTACAAACACATCTGAAGCCATTTCCAAGCTCCAAACTTAAACCGCCTCATCCTACATTTGTTCAACAAGCAGCGTGGCGTCACACACATGCATACAAACACAATACACTGATCACTGGGTGCTCAAATCTGTTAGCAAACCACATCCAAAGGCTTTCCCTTCCTATAACACTCCAGTTATAAGGATGGATATGGATTGTATTTGCAGTCTTCAACATGTCTCTTCTTTCTTCTCTGCATTATGTACAAAAAAAAAAAACATGCCTCTCTTCTCTCACAAAGCCACAAATATTTAACCAAGTATGTAGGACAAGACAATGGATACACTCTTGTCAGCGTTTCATTAGTGATACAGCTGGTTTTAATAGTTATTATTTTAACACTGGAAAGTACAAAACATATAAAACAAATGATGAGAAAAAAAAATCTAAGTGGAGCTCTGCACCCTCTGCCCTCTGTGTGAACCTATGACACACACACACACACACACACACACACACACACACACACACACACACACACACACACACACACACGGCCTCTGTATATCACTCTCGTCTCCTCTCTGAGACTGGAGAAGCATTGATGTGTGATATGCAGCTGAAAACTCGTCTCATCCTATCATCATCTATCCATATCACTCAGGCTTTACCTTCTCATGCCAGCTTATCATCCTGGGGAAAACATCAGCTGCAGAAATGCAACTACCCTACCACCCAAAACCAGCATTCTGCTGAAAGCCAGCAAGTCTTGACATCATGCACTGCAGTTTGTTGATTACAAAGAAACCGATTTTGGATACTTGCAGCATATGTATATATTTTTTTGTCACATTGCTGAAAAGCACTTTCAGCGAATCTCATTTTACTGCATCCACGTGCATGCTCGCCATGGCCGGCTGGATGGTAAATAAAAGATGAACCTGTTCCAGAATTAAAACCCTCAAATGACTGCCCAAACAGTACACACTGGTCCCAGACAGACTGTGACGTCCTCCTTCTAACTACCTCTTTTTCATTTCTACTGAAGGCTGCTGCTTTCTGACAGAAAAAAACTAAAACAAAACAAAACAAACAAACAACAACATAACTAGGTCACCAGCATCTTATGCAGTAATCCCGGTTCACTGCATCCAGACGCGGGCATGTGCTGTATGTTTTGCCGCCAGAGAGGTCATGATATCCTCTGACGGCACACTCGATTAACCCCTGGTGAGGACACAGCGTTCATTGAGTTTGTTCCACTGAACGAGGGATTTAGAAGTCAGCTTTCACGCAACAGAGGGATGTAGTCATGCACATCTGAGACATCTGTCTGAGAGATGTCACTATGTTATAGAACTTTGTAAAAAATCTGCGTAGGCTGAGTTTAGCCGTGGTGAAGTGATTCATTTTGTTTGCCCCACATAAAGAACACTGTATGCCAGGACGTTTCACAAAATAAAGTGATGGAGAAGGTAATTTGGTCACGGCGGTGGGCTGTGACTGGTGTAGCAGCCCCCAGAGGGGACGCTGATCTGCGACGAGACAGACGCTGGCCTAGTACAGAAGCTCCGCTCCCTGAATGAGTAAACCCAAGACAAGCCAAAAGTTGAGAAAGGTTACATAAAGAATCAGGTCACCTATCAAAAGAATGGGCTGCTTTATCTGGCGAGCGAGACGTGCGATCAGACACAAGACAAGGGCTTCCCAGACAGGGAGCCATTGAATGGTTCCCTCTGAAAAGCCAGGCCTTGTGTTTCAGCGGCGGAGGTAGACAACGCTCAGACGATCACTGTCCTCAGTGTGTCGTATGTCCCCGCACTGGCACTGGCTCTGTGGCACAGGGGGAGCAGGCTCTTTTCATCTGAGCGGACCAGGGGAGTCGTATCTGAAGTGAGGGGAAGTGGCAGAGCTCTCAGAAGTGCCTTCTGAACACCCACGCTCAGCGTAAGCGGAGGGGCCTTGTACGGCGAACTAACACCACGCTTGAACCATTCAACTTTTCAAAAACAAGCGTTTCAAAACAAATGGGATTAAGCTAGGTTTAAATTCTGATGGGGTTTATACGTTCCGCCTGATTTAATAGCAGCTTTAAAATTTACAGGAGGGGCTCCCTTATGTGCTCTCACACTGTCATTTCCATAACAATATTATATTTACATCTCATTAATATTTAATTATATTCTCTATACTTTTAAATGGCAAACAGTTGAGTGTGCTGCTCCCATTTTGGCGAACCAGTTTAAAGAAAGCAGTGTGTATTCCCTTTTCATCACCTCATAAACTGCTGCAGTAATTACAATATTACAACACGAAAAACATGCCCAATCTACAGCGAGCTGCTACCAGCGGAAAAAGGGAGGCGAGGCTGCAAAGTGGTTGCTAGACATTAAAATTTAATTCAAAACAGTCCACTGATTCAGACACTCCCAGATTGTTGGGTCACCTACAGTTGACATTAACAAACAGAGATTGGTGTTTTTGTTGTGCCGCCTGTCACATGAATGAGAATGTGAAGGCTGGAGGAGGAAGAAGGACAAAGGAAGACAAAACTCAGACATCTGGGAATGAAGTGAGAGGATGACTGATGATGATGACAGGCTGCGCTGTTTCAATATTCCTCCCCGCTGACACCTTGTAGGCACACATCTCCACACACTCCTCACACACTCCCTCCTCACCTCCGCAACATTTAGCACCTGCAATGTTCTGAAAATCTTTCTTTGAACTGAATAACTGGCGAGGAGTCTCTTGATGCGACAGTCGCAGAAGAGCTAAAAAAAAAAAAATGCATAAATTCTTCCACTTATGACAATATTTATTTTGCCTGTAATTTGCTTTGACAGTGATCCGTAGCTGTCTTGAGAATCTGCTTCCAAAATCAGCCCAATAAAAAAAAAATGACCTGGTGTCCGCTGGGGGTTGGGGCTGAGAGAGGGGAACTCCTGACAGATACATTTGAATGATCAAAAAATCTGTTTAGCGGGAACATTTTCTACCAAATGTCCATTAAATAGATTAACGTCATGTGAGTGGATCAGCTGGACACCTAAATATAAGCCAGAGACAGAGAGCAATTACTGTCTTGCACAGAGAAGAGATTGGGAACAATGGCGCCTCATTTATAAGGGAAACGTGATCCAGCGCTGGGAGCCTTTAGACGACTGACTGTCGAACTGCGATTGGTCTGTTTTCCTGCGTGTCTGGGTGTCTCCTGCGTCCATCATGCTGCCAGAGTGGACTGATGTGTTGTTCTTTTTGACAGGCAAGGTAGACAGGATTTTAGTTTGGGGACATCTTTGTGTGTGAATGGCACTGTACATTTGCCAGCATGAATAAGTGTCAGGCACCAGTGTTACGTGTGCTGAAAAACAATTCAGAGTCATCAGGGTCATTAGCACGGCGCTAATACGGCACACCAGTCCGCGCCGTCTTCACCGCCTGTCCAGCTGAAGATGCGCAGAGGCTTTGGTGTGTGGTCTCTCTCTCCGCTCTGGGCTCTTGTTTTTTTTCTTTACATGGGTGTGTTTGTGTGCGTATTAGTGTCTGAATGTCTGAGACGCAGGTGTTGTCAGCCATCTCGTCCTCCTCCTCTCCCGCCCTCCACCCCCCCAACACCACCACCACCACCACCACCCCCACCTCCATGACTGCAGCCTTGTCCACTGGGAGACCGGTCGGTGGTGCCACTCATGTGTTAACATCGCCATGGCAACCCCTTCTTCCCCTTGCCCACCACGCCACACACACAGCGGACTCACTCGCCCACACCCACCTACCACGAGACACACACACACACACACACACACTGAATTCCTTGGACTGCATCCGGTGCAGGACAAACTTAATCCACATGCCCTGCCAGCCATCTTTGAAAAGTCCATTCATGGTTCAAGTCTCTTTCAGATAACTTTGGGTGAGGTCCGCAACAACGACTTGGCCTTTTTCCTTTCTCGATCAGGTTGTCGCCGATCGAGAGCCCTGCTCCGCTGTTCCCGTGTGTGTGACGGCGGCTGATGAAAGAAATATCGCAGCTGTAGACGCTACAAACGACCTCCTGTCAGTGTTATTGTCTCGCTAAATCAGTGCTGAGGCCTGGAGACTGATGCAGTACAGTACATACCTACTGCACTCTGCCTGTCTGAGCATCTTTGTTGCATGGTCCTGTTTTGTGTTAGAGCGCTCACAGTTGAAATCTTACATTGTTCTCCGAACCCTTCTATCTGTGGCCCAGATGAATGACAGACAAATAAACCATGGTGTGCAGAGAAAAAACTCTGAGTCATGCATCCGTTTACATCACTTTTGATGAATAACTTCTTCAGTTCTGTAGCCAAGACTACAGGCATTCATTTGGCAACTTAAGACGAAAAGGAAGAAAGATGGCGGCGTACGGCACATTGTAGTGTCCATCCTAAAATGGCTGACATCACAGCCTCCTCTAACTGCCAAAGCCTGGCAAATGCCAGCTCCTGCTGACCAAACCTTTCTTGCATGGGACAGAGAAAGTGGCAGGGGCTCTTTCCCCACTAGCCCCAAGGTTTTTTCCCCCCGTCAGTGCACAGGCGTTTCTTTTGGTCGGAACTGTGCAAACATGCTGTTTTAGTGAGGCTTTTGAACGGTCTGGGCTTCGATACGGCATTGGTCCGATGACAAAAGCAATACCAAAAAGGGTGAAAGACCCAAATAAAAGTGAACTCGTATAAAATGCCGTCCTTTCTGGTGGGAAAAATGGGGCTCGGAGTTGTGTTTCAGAGGATTGTCTGTGAGGACCATGAGGTATGCTGCTATCATGAATGCTTGTTTGTATAAAAACGGCTGGAAAATAGATCTGGTTGGCATTAGATAGTTGATTTTCTCCTCTGAACTCAAGGAATGTTATACACTCCATGTCAGCTAAATCTGCAAATCATGACCATATGACCTTCCTCGGTATTCTCTGGCAGGGGATTCATTTTGAGCTGTGGGAGGCACACACAAACATAACATCCACAGTGGCTGCTGTTAGAAATCAGAACACCAAATCCTGAAGAGTACAACAATCCAGGTATACGAGGAGTGGCATGTGCAAGAGACACTGTTTTGCAGAGGGGAGTGGGCACTCTTGGCTCACTACATTGTGCCTGTGTATACAAACAGTCCGCTGTGGCCATAACGAAAACTGTGAGCTGTGCCTAATTGCAGGGAGTGAGGGATGAAAGGCAATATGCCTGGCCTCATTAGAGCAGTTCCGAGAAGGGAGATGGAAGACCGTTCCCAGGGATCCACAAAGGGAATTGACATTCCCCCAGTGTAAGCGTCCTGCTGGAGCGAAAAACTCCACACACGCTGAACTCACCGGGCCAAGCTGAACCCAGTCTGCTGGAGCTGCACAGCGAGAGCTCATTTACCTTTGTTTTGCCGGTCATCACACACGCCTGCAAATTAACCATCGGAGTGAAGAAATGTCCACTGGAGACCGGACTGTACTCCACGCTCGGAGACACTGTCCACAGACCAAACACCTACTCTCTCAGGAACACAATGGCACAAGTGTTGCACAGTCATTTCCATGACCTACATTATATGTAACAAGCTTACAAATAATTAAAATACATTCCAAAACTTGCCAGTGATTCATGCTCCTCTAACTAGCTGCTTGAATAATCTGGGGTTGTCTCTTGTGCTATGGACGCTGGACACACACATGAACCACAGAGGCAACGTTAGTCAGCACAGAGGTCCCTCCCCTGAAGGCAGAGGGAGACACATGGCATGCAAAGCTGGGTCAATATTTATGTACACATAGCAAATGTGACTGTACAGGAACTGATATTTTTTAATTTAATGCCTCAGTGATAATCCACAGTTTGCAAAATGTCTGAAATGAACTGCTTCTTACTGTACTGTATGTCCCAGTGAGTGAGTGTGTGTGTGTGTGTGTGTGTGTTAGTGTGGGTGGGTGTGTGTGTGTGTGTGTGTGTGTGTGTGTGTGTGAGCAGGGCAGCAGCACATGTTGGTAGGAGGAAGAGGAGGAAATGAAAGAAAAAGTCCTGTGCATACAGATACAGGCCTACCTTTCTGCTCTGGCAAGAGGAAGAAAATTGGAGAGAGTGAGCGATCAATAGATGAAAATTGATACTTGGCGTGCAGTTTGAATATCTATGGACTCGGAGGGTTCTTATATCAGTCGATAAGCCTGCTATAGCACTCTGTTCAGAAGTCTTTCACAACTAAAAGCACTCACACTCACAGCACAGCGGGGAAATACAGCGCGTTGTGCAATAAAATAAGCAGATACGCCACACTGTATAGCGCGAGAAGGAGCGCAAATTCAGCCAGACGGAGGATCCGTTGTTGTAACTGTAACAAACTGACGAGTTAACCCGTTTCACTCCATTCACAGGGCTGTGGGGCAACACACTGCCTCGCTGCCTACTTGCCAAAGGCGATCTGGCACTCTATATAACCTTATGAATATTCCCAAAAATCCTCCACCCCCCTCCTCCACCTACTGTCGCCATTTTATACATTGGCGACTTCATATAAACTGCCTTGACTACAGCACCAGATGAAAATTCAATATTCAATAGCGAGACATAATTTCAGTAAACAACTTTGGAGATCGCACCTCGCCAATAATGAGAGCTATTCGCGTTTTGGAAGAGTAGATGTGTCCTTACCTCAACAGTCGGTGGGAAAAATGGAATCCGACATTAATATATAAATGAATAATATTGGATTAGCTCCGATCGTTGCGCTTTGAGAAGAAGAGGAGGCGAGCAGGGGGTGGGAGCTCTCCTCAAGTGAACCCGGTGAACTGGCGTGAACCCGTCAGTGACCACGGCAAGGTACATTACATTACATTACCTTTCCACCCCTCAGCCACACTGTATGGAGACGGCAAAACAACTACGGTCGGCGGTGCAGGACGAGGCAGCTCCAAAAAAATTAAAGCGAGTGTATTTCCTATGAACACGTGATTCGGAGCGTCATCCAAAATCCAAAAGCCCTTTCATCTAAAATTTTGGAGAGGGGCGGGGATGAGATGAAGATGTGTGTGTGTGTGTGTGTGTGTGTGTGTGTGTGTGTGTGTGTGTGTGTGTG
>NW_019520833.1:358635-429274 GCF_002814215.2 Seriola lalandi dorsalis
ATGTGGAAGGGGGGGGGGGGTACGTATACTGAGCCCAGTGCACATTTGGGTATGTCGTTATAGGGGTAAGGCAGTGCTCTCACAGATTGGGTTATACATAGTTACAATGGCGCCGCGGAGCAGCCTGAACAGATGGATTGTATTGTGTAAATTCGGGGTTTTGACAGGAGTTCAGTGATCTGCCATTTCAGTGAGCTTCATCACCCAAAAGGTCCTCTTAATTAGGTCACATGTCTTTTTCAATTGATGGTTGCCGTCTTTAGAAAAAAAGATCTCTTGATGGGCTACTATGAATATTAATCGTTTTGGGAATTGTCATTTAAAGCACAGGCCTATTAGCCTAAAGAATTAAAATAGACTTTTACGCACGCGTAATAGTGGTAGACCAATTTATGTACTGTATGGAATGTGGCCTGGTTGTTCATGTCCATTTTTATACTTAAACATAAGACCACATTTTCCCTTTAATCAAATTACCAGTTATGTGTTGTTGTTGTGTGTGTGTGTGTGTGTGTGTATATATGTGTATGTATGTATGTATGTATGTGTGGTTTATATATGGCTGTGACCCACATGACCTTGTTGGCCTTCTGTGCGTAAAAGCGCAAAACCGACGAAGACAAGTATGGAGTGAGGGTCTAATAGAAAAAGGCTGGAATTATGTTTTTGAATGAAACAAAAAAAAAAACATATGAGAGAAATATAAACATTCTGGTAATAATGCAGAAATAATAGTAGTATGATAAATCCATTCTAAAGCCACTGAATACTATGGAAACATTATATCATGTCTGCTTAGAAAGATACTATATAACCAATTTAGACATTATGTGATGTGTAACAGATACCTGGACAACCGGATATAAATATACATAAATATAACATCCTCATTGTCTGTTGTAATGTATGAACATATAGGAACCCAACAGACCTCCAGTATTGGAGATACATATATTTACTCTTCCCCTCCAGTGTGTCCTGACGGAGTTCAGACGTTGCCTGTAGCTGTGGCTGTGTACAGTCAGGAAAAACAAAGATTATCTATCAGGAAGATGAATCGCTCAATAGTAAAACAAAAACCCAGCCTGTGCTTCCCGATCAGCAGACGTGTTGAAGTGCATCTTGCTGTAGTACTGGGATTCAAAGACGTTTAACTCAAATATATAAAATACTTTTCTTGTATTTATAGGTTTTATGGTGTTTGCATTATTTTATGGACAATGTTGTGGAGGTTTGAGCTATTGTCAGGTTGCACTGAGGCACTGCTCCTCTGTGGATTGTGGATCTGCCTCTCTGGCCAATTAGGACACTATCTGTCCCAAAATAATGCACTGAACATTTTTCTCTGGATTATATTCTAAAATAAAAACCTGAGTGTTGCAGTTTAACAGTTTATTTTCAACATCTAAATGTTAAGGAACAGTAGATACTGCAAATTTAGGCTGAAACTCAAGGTTATGTAGTTGAGCAGCAGAAGGGCACTCGATGTGAGTGACTGTTACCACAGGTGTCACCGAAGCCACTTGACAGATCTTCAGCACTCTTGCTGCTCAAACGGTGTGTAAATGAGCCTGACAGCGGCACCGGTCGAGGCGGGCGCGTCGTGGTGTTCATAATTATTATATCTGGTCCGTTTCTTTGAGTTATAATCTGCTACCTAACGTGCAACATCCAGCAGAGCTACAGTTGCTATGGTTACCCGCAGTTTGCGCACCTTGCGCACTGATTTACAAAGGTGACAAACTGTTGACCGGATCTTTCCTGGTATACGATTTTTAACAAACACTTTTTCTGTGACGGTGTCTCATCTGAACATCCGGTTGACAGTGGCTGAAGTCTTTGTTGTTTAACACGTCTTTAAAAATGTGGTTTTGAGATAAATGTGGACATTTACATCATGAGGCCTGAGTGCTGACTAGGCCTGAGTGTAAACTTCCCCGAGTCTGGAGGCGTTTTACAGTAAAAGCTGAACCACTTCAATTCTGTAAACAAACCAGACTACTGATGAGCTACTGGCTTCGTGCATTCAAACACTGCGGGCCACTGGCTCAGGCTTAGTGGGAAATGTGCTGCTTGACACCATAAAACAGAAAGCGGTGCTCCTCGTGACTGCCAACAGCTTCACGAGCTCTCCACACAGTGACAGGTAACAGGCAGACACGGAGAATTGCTGTCTACGTGTTTATTTTCCTCTAAAGTGACAGAGGCACTCCTGCCAGACGATTACAGTTTTTAAAAGAAATGCTCGCTAGGAATCACAACGTCCGTGGTCTCGGGAAAAAGTGTCAGAGTGAGAGTTCTGGCCTTCCCTGCTATCTGCGGTGTAACCGGATCAGGGCAGAGCAGGGGGCTGAGCAGGAGGCTTGTTTGCCTCCAAACGAGCCAATGAGACCGGCTTTACATTAGACTGACAGCCCGACTCGGCGAGCCCCGAGACGCCATTCAGGTTTAACAACTGTGCTGCAGCCAATACGCATCAACGACCTACAGGAACGGAGGGAAAGAACAAAATACGAATTTGTCTTCTTGTAGGTCAAGCCGTTACCTGCCACCAGCGGGGCACTTGAGCCTATTTAAGGTAAAGTGGGAATAATAGCCACAACAATGGCTCTGTCACAGTGCCTGGAAGACTCACCTCTGAGATTGGGTCCAAAACAAACCGGGGCCGGAGACCTGGACCTGCAGGAGGTCTACAACGAGAGACACCGGTTGGCTCTGGAGGAGCTGCTGTCCGGAGGGCCCGACAACTTTCTGGACTTCCTCCGAAAAGAGAGGATCCCCAACTTTCTGTCTGACGATGAGATCCAGGGGATCAGGGGCACCGCCGTGCCCCCGCGGTGCGTGTCAGTTCACGGGGAGGACCAGGTGCTGGAGCAGTCGCTCAGCAGCTCCCTGGACTGCTCCTCCGTCACCTATTTCCCCGAGGTGTCGGACGTGGAGCCGCCGCTGCTGGAGATGGGCTGGCCCGCCTTCACCGCGGGGTCGTACCGGGGAGTCACACGGGCCGTGGCGCACTTCCAGCCCAGCTATGGGGAGTGCATCTACAGCTGCAAGGAGGCTGCCAGGCGTATGATTAAAAGTGCCAGAGAGGTATGCACGACGACAAGAAGTGTCTCATAATAATGATCTTTTACGATTCCTCATAAGCTGCCAACTGATCATATTATTTCCTTTAAAAAAATCTACACTGCAGGCACTGAAATCATGTTGTGTCAGTATTTTTTCTCAGCTTTATAATAATATAATAACTAGTTTTAGTTTAATTTTGTATTTTCTAACCCCCCACTATTTCACAGTGTAATAATCCTACAGTATTTTCCAGACCTAAAGGCTACAGTGATACAATGTGGATTTGTGTAGTTGCTGTTTAGAGATCCTACACCAGTACCTTTATTTTGTCTGTGTGTCAATTCAAATTGATATTTTATCAAAAAGGCCTCCCACCAAAAAAACTGAGTGACTTGAGTGTGTGTGTGTGTGTGTGTGTGTGTGTGTTTGTGTGTATAGTCTCATATAAAAAGATTTTTGAGGGAAAACTCAAGCTCTAAATCTTCTTTGAATCATCCTTAATATACATGCCATAGTGTCCCCATGGAATTTCCTTGATCATCTGAATATTAGAAGTTCAGGTTTTTGAAATCTTGATTAGAGTGAAAGCAGTGACCAAAGGATAAAACAAAAACAAACAAAAAAAAAACCAGCATGAAAATTCATGGAGATGTTCCTGATGGGAGCTGTCAGTCCAGCCTCTGGTTTTGAAAAGAAACATTCCTGCATGAGGAGCGTGAAGGGAGTCTGCGGCTTCAGCAGCACCTCAGGCCTGTGTAGGGCCTGCGTACCAGATGTGCCTCGACTTGCTTTGCTTCCCTCCATGAAAGTTTGCATTCTCTCTTTCATTAGAGAGATTTAAACTCTGGATTTCCTCTCTAGCTTACAGCTAAAAGATGGTGATATATACAACCAGTTTCTGGCTTTCAGCCAGTTGAAACCTTAGAAAAAATATTCTCATTCAGAGATCGCCTGTCCTTTTGTAATGTTAAACCGCCCACTGCACACAGTCTTTATTGTACACTGAAGCCACTGACTGTAACGGCACACCGTGTGTGTACACTGGTTGGCTCACAGAAACGGCCTGGTCCTGTATTTCTGTGAAATTGAACCCTGGTTTTACAGATTTTCCTAAAAATAAGCAGCCAGACGCTGCCATCCAAATAAGGTGGGGAACTCCTGACAAAGCTGCATGTGGATAACACCAGTTTGGAGCAATAAATCTGAGATATGTAAACATCCATGTCTAATCCTCCACACACAACCTTTACCACAACATCTGAAATTCCATTCCTCCTCGCGAAAAAGAGAAATCTCAGTGCAAAACAAAGCTCGGGAAACTGAAGGCAAGCCCTACAGCATGCCTACTTGTCTCCTGTATAAAAGTCATTTGTTTGCTGACCAAGCGTTACTGCCGATTGCCATGGTAACAGACCACAGTCAATAGAAAGCTCATCAGCACACACATTACAGGGAGTGTGTCTGACAGAGATTCGCAGCTCTGTTTGAATAAGGCCTTGCATTTGATAATAATGAAAACACAATCATGCGCTACATCTGGGAGAGCACGGCTGCAGCCCTAAAAGGAATTCTATTATATTACCTCTGTAATTTTCCACTGCAGGTGATTGCCATAGTCACAGACTCCCTGACAGACCTGGATATCTTTAAGGATCTTCAGGAGGCATGTTCCAGACGCAGAGTCCCTGTGTACATCCTGCTGGACCAATCATGCGCTCCCGCTTTTCTCAAGATGTGCAGAAATGTCAACGTTTGCCTGGATGACCTTCGGGTATGTGGTTGGTTCAGTAAAGCTGGGTGTGGCTCTGTGTGCACAACATGAAAGTGAGATGCCATCAAATTAAAATATGTCCTGAAGATTTGGTGTGACTGGGTGGATCCATGTTTACCTCTCACTCCTGTTCTTTCTTTTCTTTTTTTTAAAAAATCCTTACAGCAAATGAAAGTGCGAACCATAACCGGTACGACTTATTACATGAGATCCGGAGCAAGGATCACTGGGAGAGTTCATGAGAGATTTATGCTGATTGATGGAAACAGAGTAGCTACAGGTTCCTACAGGTAACAGCCTGCCAACCATTTCACCTAAAGTCAAGCAGCACACACTGTTCTTCAGCTGGCTACTATGTAGCATGGAAGTCCCAACTTCTCCAGACTGTAAAGTAGCACACTTTTCCTCCTAGTGTAACGGACAGTCAGTCATGCATGTTGTTAAATCCTATTCCTGTGCAGGTTCAACTGGACCGATGGCAAACTGAACAGCAGCAACCTCATCGAGCTTTCCGGCCAGATAACAGAGAAGTTCGACGAGGAGTTCCGCATCCTCTACGCCCAGTCTCTGCCTATAAACACTCGAGGACCTCCGAGTGTCCGAAACAGCGGCATCTATGAGCACCTCCTCATCAAACACTCAGTCACCTCCTCCCCTCACTTGGCCAGAGAGAGGTCTGTGGAGCCAGCATGTCTGACCAGCACGCCCAGCCGCAAGCGTGAACCTTCAGCTCCAGATCATTGTAAAAGCAGCCCAGTGTCTGACTCCTCCACCATAGGTGAGGACTGGGCGGAGCAGCAGCACATGCAGGAGGAGATCTTGGCTGGTAGCACGACTCAGCGTTTCCCTGCAGAGCAGCTGCCAGAGAAAGAACAAGTGACCCCCAGCACTGACTCCTGCCACGCCACCACTCAGACCGACAGCTCAGTGAGGGACAGTGACACCCAGACTGACCTGCAGCTCGCACAACACCCCAGCCTCATCACACAGACAGCCACAGGACCAAACCAGGCCACCTCTCCCCTCTTTACGTCGTCCAGGCAGATCTTGCCCACCCAGGCAGCTCCAGATGGCACCTTAAAGGACTGTTTCCACAAGCTGACCAAAGAACGCCAGCACCACTACTCCGCCATCCGCTCCAAGCTGGAACACATGGTGACCACCCTGTCCCAGAGGCGGGAGCTAGCAGACGTCACCAACATGACTCAGGGGCTTGGCGCTCACGGCGGGCAGAGGGCACACAGAGACAGGGAGCAGGACCCAAACCCCAGACTGCTTGTTGAAAGTGCGGGCATGGGCACATGGCCAAGAGCCAGATGTGTACACTAGTTTGTCTTTGGAGATTTCAGTGATGGAGGGTGGTGGGCGAAGAGCTGTTGAGAGGTTTCTAATGGATCTTCTGTTTCAGATAAATGCTTTTGGCTTTTGCAGTAGAATTTTTTCCTTTCTCTTTCGGTCTTCTTTTCTGCAGTGCACACTTCTGTCCTCTTCATGCTGGGCCCTGTCCATGTGGAAGCAAATTCTGGTGAAATGGTTATACCTGATTGTAATTGACACTAACGTTTTTCAAATAAGAATCCTGACCAAAGACATGCTTTAGTGCTGAGGAGGTTAAGACTGGATGATATCTGCTGTAGTATGAGTGAAAATGCACTGAAGTGCTGTTTTGCTTATTTAAATCACATTTGGCTGCTGTAACTGCATCTGATCATCATTCCAGAGAGCAACTGGCTCACACTGTGCCTTGCTAATAAATAAAGTAGTATTTTGCTAGATGAAGGCTTATTTTTTTGTCTGTTCTCACCCTCTCACTCCTAATTATGCACCCTTTGTGTTCCATTTTAGCCTGATTGTAGTTTAAACTGCAATCGAATCCTCCTGAGGAAGGTGTTCGAAAATATTTGTTGACAAGTTTCAGGATGCACAAGGAAGTAAACCACTCCAAAGTGACTTCACAAAGGGAATGAGCACCTGCGCCTCGTGCCTTTGTTCAATTAGTTTGGCATCTGTGAAACTGGCACCTCTGCTGATTATGTAGCCAATCACAGTCCCCGTTCAGGGGGAATTTGGTAGAAGAAAAGCTCTGTCACCGATTACAAGCATAGATTAGGATGAATGCTAAATGAACACTTCCTGATAAGAGGTTATAACTGCAGATTCCTTGCTGTTATATTATGTTTTATATTTATTTCCCACACAGATGCACTTTCAACAAGTTGTGGTTTAAAAGACAAGAACAGCTGTTATTTATGCAGCAGTCATGTAGAGGATTGGCATTTGTGTGTACTATATACATTATATATTATATACATATTAGCAACAATCTACTTTGAAGTTATTCCGAATCTCCACATAAAGTGAGTCATGGACTTTAGATGGACACCATGTGCTGCTGGGCGTGGCACAAGCAGTGTTTCAGCCTTCATAACACGCTCAAGCACAAAGGTCCCACTGTGTATCAAAACAAGTCAATGTCTTGGCTCTGGTGAGGAGCGCGGTGAATGCCCTCGGTTATAAATGTATTACTCACTCTCAGCTCTACGTGACTAACGTTGAACTACACTGACAGGATGAGAGGTGTAAATATTCCATATCAAGATGTAGATAGCTTTATTGACAAAGGAAGGAGACCTGTTGGATGTGGTTTCAGAACATGATGGAAAACAGGAAACACGATGATCAAATGATCGTCCAGATGAAGAGTCACATAATACTGCAGTTAACTAATAAGCTGAAGTAAATTATTAGCTCATGGTTAAGTTTATAAACTATGCAAAACATGAGATCCTGTTTTAAAACAGTCTACTATTTACCAAACAATTTGTCAGACAAACAGTTAAACACATGTAGAGACGCAGTGAATTTAACACAGAAAGGGGAAATGATTTGACAGTCGTGTTCATATATCAGTTTACTGTAGGTGAACTAATTGATGATGGAGCACTTCTTTGCATGAGAAACATAAAACAGAATAACAGTATTTTCACTTCTGACACTCAGTTACATTTAATATCACCGATATTTTGAAACATTTAACAAAGACTTATCGCTTCTGTATGTTTTATAATAGTACTCAAAATCATTTCAGTGATCATTTCTGAGATGCTTTATTGGCAATTTATCACAGTGGTGGTAGTTAAGTGTCATTTTTGAGGTATTTGTATTATACTTGAGTATTTTCATGTTATATTTAAACTACTATCCAACTAATTACATTTATTAGACATTTATAATTATTAGTTACTGTACACAGTAAGATTTTATAAGCTGATCAGGGCTGCAACTAATGATTTTGCTCATTAATCTGCTGATTGTTTTCTTGATTAATAGATGAACTGTTTGGCCTATTAGACATCAGAGCATAAACAGCAGAGTACAACGAGTACTTTTACATTTGATATGTAAAGTACATTTAGGTGTGTTTGTGCTCCACCACTAATTTATCCATTGTTCCTATTAATGACCCGCAAAGATTGCTTACCCAGTATCAATCAATTAAATGACTGTTAACTGCAGTTTCAACTATATTGGTATTGTCTGGTATTGTATGTGAAAAGTTAACTTTAGCTTAAGGCTTTTGTTTACAGAGAAATGTACTAAAAGTTCAAAATAAATCTTTATCATAATCGAATACAACAACGATTTATTTAAAAACATTATTATCTTTCAGACATAACACAGCCTACACTTCAAACTATTATATGGCAGTGAGGGAAGAACAGTAGGCCCTCAGCGGCCCCTGCTGAGGTGTGTGCATCTCCTAGCAGGCAAACACATCAGCAGCCTCTGCATTCATTATGTAAAACCATGTAGCAGAAGGGAATTGATCTACAAGTAAATACACTGGTGGTATAATGTGAGAGAATGGTATGTGATTGTAATTGGCTGCTGCAAAGCACAAAGCACAATCATGGAAGCAGTGGGGGATCCACAACACAACAGTCTGCGCCTGTTAGGCTCGGCTCACTGGTAAACAGAGAAGCTCACACATCCCACTTCACGTGACAATTAAAAAACTGTCATTTACTTTTTAATTAATTTTTTTTTTTCCTTGAAAGAAACTGCCTGTTTTTACACATTTACTGGGATCCCACGTGTGATGAGCATCAGCTGTGACAGTAGCAGGACTCAGCCACCAGAGAGAGCCCTGTCCTCAGCTAAAACATGCTCACTTGTTTCCCCTTGTCCTGCTGTAGTCGCCTCACAGTGCTGGAACTCTGGAAATACCAAAGATTTATTTCTTTAACTGAAACAGTACCATTATCAGTCTTTTTTCACCTGAAAGACTTTGCTGAATTTTCACAATTTAATCCATATTTCAGATGCATGTGTTACAGATTAATTCCTCACACCATCTTTAACTGTATCATTTTCATTTTTGAGTGAAGGTGGACAAAGCGCCACTGTCTGATGTCCTCTTCAGGTCACATATGGTCCCCGGAGAATTGTGACACAACCTCTCCTGCTGCATGCTGGGTACAATCCTTGTTTATGTCAGCATGTCTGACAGAAGGTGTAACTTTATATCCCACCAAATATTATGTTGAAGCCTAATCCGGTTAGTCAGCACAATTATGCAAAATGCATAATGACAAATCACATCCATCGAGATGTAAAACAACTTTTGAACTGCGGCTGTGTAGAACCAGGGACAACAACAGTGATGTTTTGTTTTAGAGGGCTTTAGTACATGCTGGATGCCAAAGGGATGTAAATGTGAATTTTCATTATGTGTTTATTTTTTTGGGATGTTTTGTAATTTTTAGAGCGCGGAAAAATGTAGATTTGAAGGTCAGGGTGTGTGTAATATGATGGCAGTATTTTACACTAACAGCCCCCTCCCACTGTCCCACAGGACAGAATAGATCAGGATGACGCCGACACACAGCGCTTGTCATACAACTGATTATCGGATTTATATCCATCACTGTGTACATTTATGTTGGCTCCCTCGGTGCCTGGGTGTGAATGCACAGACAGGACTTCCAGCTGTAGCGTGATGTATTTGTTACGACATTTTATCATCATATTAAGTGAATGAACAATCACAGCAGCTGAATTTGTGTCAAATGTTCAGATTTTGGCTGCAGCTTTATGGAAGTAACAAACATCAGGTTTGGCTTCTGACACTGACTGACAGAGTGGAATGGCTCTCCTGATGCTGAGCATAAACCTTTTAATTACTGCAAACATGGTTGATGAGTTTGAAGCTTGATTACTTGGCCTTCATTAGTCAGATTGTGAGCTATAGTGACTCCCAGAGGTGCAATTTGGCACCTCTAAACACTGCCAGCCTCTGTGTTTAGCAATTACATTTACCCTACAGTACACCCAAACAGGTGTGTGCGCCCAAATACACACACGCTCATGTATGTGCACTCACACTTTTAATTATCAGTCCGAACAAGCAGGACTGGGTGCAGGAATTTCAGTGTGTTCTTTAATTTAGAGAAAGAACCTGACTTAAAGAAAACACTGATAAAATGTGCTTAGTGTGCTGAGTCCTACTTTGTTGAACTGTGCCTGTCATAATGATTTCGTGTTTGCTGTGCCATCTTGGCCTTGTTTTCCATCAGGGCGGCCGGTGGTTGTCACTACACTGAGGAGGGAGCGTTCTGCCTCAGGCCACGACACACTGATAATGAATGTTCAGCTCATTGGAAAATAAAGTGTGTCTGAATTATGCGGTCAGGATCTGGCCGTTGTTTGGGTGTGTGAGTCAGACACAGTGACATGCACGGACGTTCAGTTTGCACAACAGTCAGTCACTTCCTGCACTGTAATGCTGATGCCAGGCCGCAGTCAGGCTAATGCAGGTGGAAGGTATTGTTGATAGGCTCTTTGTGCTAAACTGCATGTTGAGCTTTAAAAACACGCTGTCCGGCAGCAGCCTTGCTGCTATTTTTAGACGGGTACAGCTGCTCCTTAGCACCAAGCCTTAAACCAGCCATTCACCAGAGATTTATGGCACCAGCCCACGAGAAACAGCTGTAGTGTCTTGCCACTTGCTTGTGGTAGGAGTGCAAGCTGAGGTCTATCAGGAATTATATTTATTTTATTTGCTGTGATGCCGATTCACAACAGCTGACACCAGTATTAAATGTAATTATCAGTGAGTGGGATGCCTCACATTGTCGGGTGTTTAAACCACAAGTCTGGAGCGTCCGGTGCTGCAGCAATGAGTCAGACCCCGGTCACGATGCCACCTGAGTCCAACATAAGTTCAACACTTGTGGCAACACCATGTGTCCCAGCACGTCAGCTCAGCATACTGTTTTAAAGCCGAAAAATAACACTAGAGTTTGTTTATCAGCGGAAAACGTTTCCTAGCCCGACGTTTGCTCATGTGTCCCCGGTGAGGACAGACGATAGAGAAGATTCCTGGGACTTTGTGTTTTGTACAAAAAACACAAGATGTGATCTTTTTGTTCATGTTCTGCCCTGCTGCATTCACAGTCCAGTTCACCACAGCCTCAGTCTGACCGGGTCTGTCACATGATTACAGTCGTGTAAATTGGCAGGAAACTGCTGTGGAGCTACAGCCGGCAGAGAAATTGTCCTGGTGGAGGCTGTCTTTATGAGGCAGAGTGTGTGTCTGTGTGTTTTGGGGGAGGGCACTAAATATGCAGCTCCTCCAGCCACACTGTAGCAGCTAAGCTTAAGTTTAACTTATCACTGTCAGTTTGTTGTCTGCATTATTCAAAAGGACACCTTATCAGCTGGAGCAACTCGTATTAGCCTCCTCCACTGTGTGCTCCACACAATGATGTTCTACGCTGTTCCACATTAACTCTGGTGTCTATTTCAGCAGCTCTCTATCCATTTATTGATGCATGTCTTCCATTGATCCCAGCATTGATTTGCCATGCAATCCATTATCCATCTGTCTGTTTCAGCGGGCTTTTAAATGATCCATCAGATTGAGCTATTAAGGGGAGTACTGGTGAAGTCCAAAGGTTGGTGATACATTCAGGGAGAGAGGGGTGCTCTCTTTGTGTGTGTGTGTGTGTGTGTGTGTGTGTGTGTGTGTGTGTGTGTGTGTGTGTTTGGGGGTTGGGCGCAGGGAGTGTTATGAAATTTAAACAATTGCAGTAGTGAGTGTGGATTTCATAAACAACTAACTAATTACGGAGTAATATCATCTACATTTGGGGTGACACCCAAAATATGTGGGTCAAGGTATCAAATGTCAACACTTATTATTATTATCAATAATAATAATAATAATGATAACAATTTGAATTGAATGCTCTTATTTCTATGATTCTATTATTGTGTTCTGTATACTTACAGAAATATAATAAACAGATGATCAGAAAATCTCTTAACAACTAAACTACAGCATCAAATATCTGCTAATCTTGTTTTCTTATTCTTTGATCATATTGTTCCTAATTTAAATTATATTTTTGATCATTTTAGACTTTTTTTTTTCTTTTTGCTGAAGTTAATGTTGTCCGAAGACGACACTAACTAACTCTGACTCCTATTGTCAAATAAAAAGGTGTTCTTAAAAAAACATGTTTTTCTCAAAGTAAGGTATTGAGAAAATCATGGCATGGAGTATTTGGAGTTGGTACCAATACTCAGGAATTGTATCACCGGGTACCTGCAGGCTCTTTAAAGTATTTCAAAGCACTGAATTTAGCATTTTCAAGATAAAGCTTTAAAAGTAATGAATTTCATTTTATTGTCCTTTTGTAGGATAAAATAAATACCATAACATCATAGATAATGGTCAGATGTTAAATGTTTTGTGTGTGTGTGTAATTCTATGGTTGTGGCTGTGTTCGAGGGAGAGAATATTTTAACTCTACCTCATTAGTATTTAAAAGTTTGCAATGTAAGTCGTTCTACTCACGGTAGCTTTGTATTTCTGTTTCCTCTGACAGTCGTGGGATATTTGAAAATAGTGGAAAAGGGACTTAGGCCAACTCTCTGAGCAGCGATGATTTGGACCACCACTCAAATATCACGAAATAAGCGCGGAGAGTGCGGACCTGCGGCAAGGCCAGTGTCAAACAACATATACCAGACTTCAGAGAAAAAAAATTCAAACTCATATTGAATGATCAAGTTCGGTTCAAATCGGTTCAGGACATTTACGTAATCCTGCTGACAAACGAACAGACAGGGTTGGTGGAGGTAACTGAGTGCAGTGACTTAGCTACAGCTAAACTAAGCTAATCATCTCCTGGCTCTGTTTTCATGCTTATCAGACAGAGAGGAGACTGGTATCAAGCTTCTGATCTTACTCTTGGCAAGAAAATGTTGAACTATTCCTTCAATTTGAATGGTCGTCTGTGGTTTGAAAAATTTCAACAGGCCTGAAGCTCATGAAAACCTTTCAGAATTCGATTGGGTAAACTTAAAAATGCTTGGTCATCAAGCTAAAAAACAGGTTGTGTTCCTTCTGACATTTCGGAGGCTTTCACCTGACAACAGCAATATTTAAGAAAAACACATCCTTCACGCCGCACTCTTCGTTAAAGTTCTGGAAATGTATTTTACAGTGACTTTTTTCTGTTTTTTACACAGAGAAATGTATGCTCGGATTTTTTGATGTTTCATGCTTTTTTGAATTATGGTGAGGGCTTTTCAGGGTAACACTTTAATCTTCCTGTAAGAACACACTTTGAGGAAACAAAGAAAATGCCACCAGCCAAACATAGATGTGGGGCGCTAAGACGGGAGGGGCCTCAGATTGAGATGCAAGATGGATTCATATATATTCATGAATTCAGTCAGAAAAGTCAAACGGAAGCAGTATGATAATCTTGCAGTAATTGCATTTTTCCCTCCAACTGTTTTTGGCAGAGCTGAGAGCCACATCCTGAGACATGCGACGGGGAATGCAGTGGCGAGGAGTGTCACAGCAGCGAACAGTAGATACACTCTGACCCCGTACCTAAGGCCAGGCAATCCACAGCGAGGTCAAGTGGTGGTTATGCCAAATCAATTGGATTCATGTGTAATGGGATGGCTATCATTAGTCCTTGGATGGTCAATTATATGTTTAATTAAGCAAGACAGACGTCAGATAATTGAACTATTGACTGGCCTCTCTGAGTCACATTTGTCTTGTGATTCAGGGAGGGCACAGCTGAAGTCATATCAGATTTGTTTGGAGGCATGAGATCCTGATGAGAGTGGATATAAAATCCACTCCTCTTATTTACTTGACAGATTCATTTGATGTCCTGACCTCTGACTGAAGAACTTTTTTGTTTCATTTTCTGACTGTGCACTCTTTTCTATTCCCGGCCTCAGGAAACTCCAGTATACGCCTACAAAAAAAAAAAAAGGAACATCCAAAGGACCATATTTCAAACCATCAAGCTGTTTTCATACATGTCAGTCCGCTGGATACATGTCAGCAGCCGTCTGAAAAGTGCTGACACCGCTGCCCTCCTGTCCGGCAGCCCCGCTCCCTCTGTGTGAACTTGGATTTAGCTCAAGGGTATAGCCACCCTGCTAATGTGATGTAGCTCCAAGAAGGAAACAAATTGGCCTGACATCTCATACACTGCCTTGTCTTGATTGTGTGATGGCTTCTACTGCTAATGTGTTACGATGGGTAGACCTGCGCGGGGAGGGAGATGGGCGTGTGTGTTTTGTGTGTGTGTGTGCGCGCGTGAGAGAGAAAGAGAGAAAGACAGAGCGAGAGAGAGAAAGGGAGAGGGAGGATGGGGGAAGGGCCTCAGTCTGCAAGATCAGCACAAGTGGAATTGCATTGATTCAGTTAACTGCAGAGTTGGAGCGTGATGTGGAATTCTGTTTATCAAGGGTGGAGTTTACACGATAGGCTCCATTTTGATCTTATTTTCTACATCGTATTCATAATCAGTCCCTGCTCCTTCTCTTTCAGCAATAAACTATTACATCAGACTTACACATCTATTTTAGCTCCACCTGGAGTTACATATAATTCTCAATATAAAATGAGCAGACGTGTTCCTTACTAATTTAATGTCTTGAATTAAACAGAGCCCTAATATATTTCCCAGTTTTATCAAATTGAAAACACAACCAGAAAAGCTTGCGGCTGCTTAGAAGCGATGATGGCAGACACACACTGTAAACATCATCTTAATCTGTATTAATCTACGAGATCAGATACAAACCACTGACATCATGTTCTGTAAATCACCAGGAAATGTGCCGCACATTACAAGTAAATACCGACTTGTGTTTTATATTCACACTGAAGCCGTGGGCCCAGAAACAACATCTGTTGAATCTGTAATAGGATGTTTCCTATAAATGAAAATCTGCAGACAATAGATGTGTTGTATTAATTATATGAGAAGTACAATATTGTAGAAAAAATACTTTTGTTCCTTTATGATGAATCTGTGTGATTTCAGATCTCATTGGCTTATTTTCTAAAAAAGGAAACAAAAAACATGACTGGTGTTTTATGTGTTTAAAAGCCTTCTGTCCGTGTTTTATGCATTCAGATACTGTAAATTAATGAGGCTCTCTCTTAAACATATGATTAAAATGGGCATGTTGCAGATGTATATTTTCCTTTCTCTTTTCCCTCTCTGCCCCTCTCTTTCCTCTTCTCATTTCTCCATCTAGCAGTGGGGAATTTGTCTCTAAGGGTTTATCATGACTGCCTCATATTTCCCCCCCTAGTTTGTCATTTTGCTGATCCAGACGCTTTTTCATATTTCTGTATTCTTATCATCCACTGGCAGTAAGATGATCCATTTCACTTATTTCTTAGAAGTGTGACTGTAGCCTAAGTCAATATCTACAGAATGAGTTCAGCAAAAGGAGGGCTTGCTGAGGAGGGGCAGCTAGTTAGCGGCAATGGTGGTGGTGGTGGCGCAGGACACTTTTTTTTTTTTTTTTTTTTTTATCCAGAGTCAGCAAGGGTAAAATGTCAAGCATTTCTTAGGGAAGCGGCTCCATAGGATTCCATTCGAAGCTTTAATCTTAATTGAGAGCATCGCACATTGATATTCCATAGGCCTCTTTGCCCTTCGCCTCTCAGCTACTTTCATTTAGAGGACAGCCGTACTGCACTAGAGCATGGGGATTGCTTTGTCAGACAGCCAAGAGGCCAAAGGCAAGGTCAACCTCTCTTTGTAACGGTGGCTCACTGTGGAGTGAAGGCATCACCTCTTTGATGCTCTCGGTGCTTTTGTGAAACATTTTCAAGTCTTCTTAAAGCAAAACTGAATGAAATGTTTTACATTCTGACCTTATAATGGCACGAAATATTGTGGAGGACTCGATATTTTAACTTATTTTTTATTTAAGGAGTAGGGTTACAATAGTTTCCTGACTTGTGGTTCCAAACAAGTCACTTCTTTCCTCCCACAGCTCAAGGCCAAACAGAATGATGATTTAATGCAGAGTGAGATATTTGCATATTTAGCAGTCAGCTAGAGTTCACCGTAGCAGTCAAAGAGATGATTTAATTAAGCTTTAGATTATCTGAAATAATCGTTTGACTCTAAATATGGCCTCTTCACAGAGGAAAAGCTCTGTACCTCGTCCGTGCTGGAAAGCTCCCAATTTAATGTTGCGTGGCTCGCGGTTGGTGCAGCAGCATCCTCTAATCCTCAAACAAAGGGGAAGGACTAACTGGCCAGGCAGATACAGTGATAAGGCCCATGTCATCAAGTAAGGTGAGGAGAGGAGGAAGGTGTGGAACGGCAACGCTCTCGCCACTCCTGTGGGAAGACTCGTCATGCCACCTTTCCAGAGGTGATGAAAACAGATGGAAATAAAGACTCACCACACACACACACACACACACACACACACACACACACACACACACACAGAAACTGGAAACTGTTTACAGCTGAGTGCACAGCCCCTATCTGTGGGACTGAGGACCGAGCTCGCCTCCATTTCTCATGGTCCTGCCTCAGCCCGCTGCTGACACAGATATACTGTAAAGAGATAGCAGCACAGATAGGTATGCATGTGCATGTCAAAGTAGCCTGAGGGGTGAGTCTCTCTGAAAACACACAGACTGAAGGGATAACATACAACCCATCTGCCACACTTTCTCCATTAATCTCAAACTTTTATGTGACACTTAAAACTGACTGAGGAAGCTCAAGATAACAAGCATAAGTCTTTGCAGCAAACACACAAGTGTTTCTTCTGCTGATGAAACACTGAATCAGGATTAAAGGATTAGCCCTTCAAAGATTTGTTTTACCAGGACATACTATGAATAACAGGTTCCTATGGAGGAGCTGCAGCTTCTGACAGATTTATCAGGTGATCAGGGTTTGATAAAGCTTTAGAGAAGCTGCTCCTATTTCAAAGTCTTCTCCTCTGCTTCTGTGGGAAAGCCCAAAGCTCCTGCTTTCCACCCCTTCTACCAATCAACCACAGCAGCCTTCACCAAACACCTCGGCTGCCAACAACGAATTGACAACAAAGCAACTGAACTTCTCAGCTGGACATCGGGAAAGAATCTTTAAAGAAAGGGTTCACTTTTTAACACGGATCAATAAAATCTATTCTAACCAGGCAATGATACTTTACTCTTGCCAATAATACGTAACCTACTTTGTAACTTATCAGGAGACATGAGAACATTGTCCAAGCTTATTTTCTTTCTTTCTTTTACACATTTAATCGCTCCTTTGACACTGCCCTTCATTCCAAGAATTGTTTGCTAGTTCAGCAAAGGATTACACAACTAGGGTCTTAAAATAATCATTGCCATTAAGTCATATTGATGCTGGCAATCTTATTTTAGGGCAACTTAACAAAAAGAGCAGTTTCAGTATTTTGTGTGGAAACAGAATGTGCAGGATCCACACATGAGTCAAGGCTGTTCCTCTCCTTCGAGATTTAAAAATAGCCCCACTCACCATTACTGCTGTCACTCACAGACTTATAGTGACCTTTTGACCTCGCCTGCACAAAGGAGATTTGAAGCTGACATACTCACTGCAAATGTTTTTCACCAGTGCAGCCAAACAGAAACACATTTTAGGGCTGTTTTTTTTCTGGGCTTTGATACTATCAGTCTGATAGTTTCACTCATTTGTCTGATTTTGTCTGAGGTTTCATCTATGCTCCAGAAGACAGTGTAAACGTGGGAGGCTGGCAGATGGGAGGTTCCCATAACAAGTGGACAGTTGAACGTTTCTCAACACCTGATGTGCAGGCTAAGGTCAGAGTTTGATGGGTTACTAGTCAGAGACCACCAACGTGTGTTGTTGGACAGCTTGGAGATGTTAGTGCTGCAGGCCACAGCTTGGCCACGTGTGGGCGGTGTGCTCCTTTACACAGTTCACTTTCTCTTCCCTGTCACTGGACTGCTGCTGTATCTCAACAACTGTAAAATGAATCGCTGTGAAATTTTTATACAGATAATGATGGTGCCATGAGGATGAGTCCCATGACTTGTGACAAATGATGACAAGTGCCATCATCAGGTCAGTACTTTGACTTATCCAGTCAAATGTCTCAACATCTATCAAAGGGAATCGCACAGAATTTGGTACAGAAATTCATGGTCCCCAGACAATGTACTGATTTTGGTGTTCCCCTTACTTCTGCTCTAGCACCTCCATCAGGTTGAATTTGATGTTTTGAATGAAATGTCTCAACATCTGTTGGATGGATATCTATTCAAATTTGGTTCAGGTATTCATGTACTCCTCAGGATGAACCCTAAAAACTTTGGTGAGCCCCTGACTTTTTGGGTCAAAATTTAAGTTTGTCCAATAATTTGGTTTTTGACCAAACACATGCAAAACTATTGACATTCTCAAAAATATAAGTTGTACTTTTTCTGCTAATTAGCAAATGCTAGCATGCTAACGTGCTAAACTAAAATGGTGACTTGCATGGCTCTAGACATTTATTCTTGTTATAATAAGAATGGATCACATGACTATGTATAACTTGAAAGAGGTTTTAAAACAAAAATGATCTCCATCAAGATGAGCGTTTTAGACTTATATACCTCTAGCATATCGCATGACTATTAATGTACACTGGGTGTGCGCATGCCGGTGTAAACAGGAAGCACATTGCCTACTCTGCAGTAGGTTGCTTAGTTGCAGAAAATACTACCAACGAGGAACATCAATGGCAGTTGTAGCGTTATGAAATGCAGAGTTAAACTGCGCAACAGTTGCTAGCTAACTGTTAGTTGAGGCAAAAGGAAAAGGATCACGTGATAGAAGTGTGATGAAGGAGGGAAGGATACGTTGTGACCGATAAGATAATCAGGGAGCGAATGTGGGTGTCTGTATCATTGTTTCCAAAAGTCTCTGTTTCTGCCCGTCAAAACTAAAACGCAATCCCGGAGTTTTCAAACTACAATGGGACCAGCAGCGTTTCCAAAAGTCTCAATCTTAAAGGCTCAAAAACACCACACTAGTATAAGCGACAGGCATAAACATAGCAAAAGTGATCCTTTATACTACCTGTCCAGCACCAAAGAGGCAGCAGCTATCTGGTGAACATAGTGAAGCATTTAGCTGCTAAAAAGTAGCATATTTTCCCCTGGAGTTGGGTGAGACCAAAACCAGAGGTAAAAGGAGTGTGAATGTTTGACATCCATTTGGAGATCCATTCACTTTCCTTGATGAAAAGACTGATACTATTCTCATGTCTGTATGCTACATATGAAGCTTCCTTGAGTTTTGTGGTCACTGTGAGGTTGCCAGGCAACTAGCGGAGACTATAGGAAGTCAGTGCTCATATAACGGCAGATAACCCCACCCTATTAAAAAAAGATATAGATAAGCCAACCAGCTGCTTCCCAAAAGATCGAATTAGTCCTTTAAAAGGTGATAAAACATAAGTACTGTGTTTACAGTTTTGTTTCTGCTGTCCCCACATGTCCAAAAATTTGTTAATATAGGATTGAAATCACAAATTTGTCTAAGAACAATATCTGTTAGTACCCATGAGATTTCTATTTCTGTTTGCAATGAAGTCTCAAGAAGCAGATTTATGTGACTGCGGGTAGTTTGAAACGATGTTTGTCTTACAAGAATGTATCCTAAATGTATCCTAAATTCAGTGGGAACTCTTATCGCACCCTCAGTAAACTTTGTTGTTTTCTTGTAACCTTTCATTTTATTTTTTTGAGAAGTTAGGGTTTCTTTTTTTCTGCTGTTAAATCCCAGAACAAAGTACTTCCTGTATCTTGACCGCAAAAGGAGCAAACAAGTACATGGGTTCACTGTAGTATAAAGACTTGTATCCCCTTAAATAGATCCCTATAAGCTCTGTGCTGGCCAATGACAAGCTTCTCTCCCTGACAGTCCGACCACAGCACACAGTTGGTTGTTCCTCAGTTGTTTTAGTGGAAGCTTAACATCGAGCATGATGACAAAGATGGCCAGAGAATCAAAGAATGGGCGTGTGAACACTGTTCTGCCAAATCCTCCATCTGCGCAGAGGGCAGAGTTGGTTACAGCTGTGCTAAAATCATGACTTTAAGTTTAGTGCAGTGCTTGTTGGAAACATGAAGGAAGAGTTATGACATAAGGGAGATGTTAACATGACACATTAGTGGCAGAGTGACACACCCAATTCCAAGGAGGCCTGTTAGACTTCACCAGAACGTATGACTGCTGCCACCATGTTCTCTTGTCAGTGAAGTAGGGTGTTGAATGGTACGTCTGTTTCGATTTCAAAACTTATATTCAAAACTTCCCTAATTAGGTCCCGCATTTCTGGGGCCACAGTTAATTTAAATTTACAGTAACACATTATCCCAAAAACCTGAAGTGATCTCTTACACACACACACACACACACACACACACACACACACACACACACACACACACACAGACAACATACAAAGTCTCTCAGATTTAAAACCACTAAAAAACATGTTGTCCTCTCTTTCATTTCCTAACTGCAGCCAGAACAGTTTATTTTCTCATCTGCAGCACTCTTCCCAAAAACCAGAGTCCCACCATGACTTTTCCCGGATGCGAGTATGTTATATACCAGAGACACAATATGGTCCCCGCGGGCTGGACCTGCTTTCCAGGTTGTGTTAAACCCGTCAGGGTGTACATGTTGTTGTCTGAGCAGGAGCTGACCCTTAATCAGCGAAGCTTTGCCAACAGCAACTAAGAGCCACAATTATCTGCCCTATAGATAGGTGGGTTGTATACTGGGGTCCAGGGGCTGTTGAAAGGGAAGAGGGTCGGGTGGGGGGGTGGGGGTGTGTGTGTGTGGGGGGGCTGAGTTAACCTCTGTGTCTCGTGTTTCTACTGTGCACTAATGGATGCCTGTCATCATTATGGACAGAAACAGGAGGGCGCCTGCCAGCTGCATGACCCCCATAAAACAGGACAGGAAATCCTAGCAGGGAATGAAAGGGAAAGAGATCTCTTCTCTTCTCTTCTCTTCTCTTTCTCTTCTCTTTTCTCTTCTCTTCTCTTTTCTCTTCTCTTTCTCTTCTCTTTTCTTCTCTTATAATCCTCCCATCACTCTTTGGCATGTTATTTATGCTGTAAATCTGCAGTATCCTTTGTTGGAAATAAAGTCAAGGTGTTGAGTGTTTGGTGACTGAAATGTCTGTATCTAAATGATTAGTCACTTTCACATCAGCTGAACAGTTCATTTACCTTGCTGTGTGTGGCAGTAATACCCCTCTACTTTTCACCTTAAGCTGTTTTATGTTTCTGTCATACTGGGACCAACCTGTATAATTATTACATACAGTGGTTCACCCTTTGCTCTGTAACCAAAGTCCAGGGTCTGCAATGTAACAGGACTTTGTCACACTTGTCTCAGTGGTGTCCACTGAAACGTGACAAGCACTTTATCAGAGTCCCATCCTATCAGATCCCCAGGAGTTCATGCACAAACACGCTGAACACAACGTCCCCAGGAAGCCAGATTCCTTATTGCAGCCAATAAGATAGCAGGACAAGCTTTATTGTGGTTCTAAGGCTACACATTAATCCACTCTGTTGGATCCTGCAGAGACAATCATGTGATAACTTGAGTCATTACCAGTAGTACAATCATAATTACCATGGAATCTTTCAGTGTGGCAACATGGAAAGAAATACCTTCATAGGAGGTGATCAAGAAAGGTGATCAGAGAAGAGAAAGATACATTGATCACAAAAAAGTTAGTTGTCACAATCACATGGTTTTATGAAAAATATGCGCCAGAGAACTAGAAAGTGCACATACGCATGAATGTATTTGCATAAGCATGTCTGCGAGTGTGTATGTATGCCATGTCCATGGAGACGTCTGTGTGCGTGTGTGATCACTGCATGATTCACAGTGTCACAACTGCACGCAGAAACGACTGGACATCCTGAGCGGAAACCACAGCCATCGAAGCTGTGCTTTCCTGCGACATACAACCAAACACTCTCACAAAGAGTCACTTGACTGGACCCTCATATAGGAAGTGAAAGAGGAAGCCCGTCGTCCATCCTGCCGTCCATCCCAATCTCTGCTCTGCGCTTCACGTGAAGCCACTCTTACAGACTATCACACAGTATGAGACACTTAACTGTTGCAAAACAACGGTAAAAGAACTGGCTGGGGCTGGAAATGGCTTGTTATTGGGGGTCAAATGTCTGGTCAGTTGACATTTAGCCACAGAAGATTAGTGACAATCATTAATTTGAATGAAAAATTCACTGATTGATCAAAAGGGGTTTGTCTGAAACAAAAGAATATTTACTCAGCTGATCAACTGATTCTTATTTGGCAGGCCTGTTTGTAGCTAATCTCTAACAGTCGGTCAGGAACTCTACAACAAGATACTCGGTGTTTAGACAGCCGAGCCGGACCAAACCAATGCAGTCCAGGGGAGATGGGTATGATATCACAGATGGAAGTGGTGAGCGATGTTTGACTGTGGCCCGGCCTTCCCTCATGGCTCGAGGCCTCTGGCTGTGTTCATTGGTGTCAGTGTACGTAGCCTGGCAGCCTGCATTCCTCTGCCTCTCCCCACACAATGGTGAGTGTCTGCAGCATTCCTCTGTCTGTGTCCGCTGTCTGAGACGCAGCCAGGCCTTGGCAAAGCCCACGACTCGGCCAAGAGGTTGGCACCATGTTCCACTGATTTGTTTGAGTGTTTTCACTGAACGACCACTCATTCATAAGTGTTATTCATTGTGTAAAAGTGTGTTATAGATACATTTACCGGGTACATTTTGTCTTATTAGTCACTGTGAAAGAAAAAAGCATCTGCAAAGGAGATTTTAAAATAATTTAGTGGATGATACTTTCTTTTTAACCTGCTTCATCATCTCCTTCTGACTTTTTTTTTTGCAGTCGTTCCCTCTCTCCATCTGTTAAAAAACGCAAGCAAGTCTTTTCTGAACCGTTTTCACAGCTCTTTATCCTTCTCCAGCTATTTTGCTTTCTCTCTTGTTCTGATGCCACAGCCGTGCAGACACCTTTCCCTCCTGCTGACTCAGTAGCCAGCCTCAGGCGTTGTGGGCTTGGGGTGTTGGTGGCGGGGAGGAGGAGGAGGAGAAGTGAGGGGGGGAGGGGGGCTGTGAGGCTCCCACATCAGGCCCAGCAGCCTATCACATGCGAGGGAAAAGAGCTGGCTAATCGTTTCTACAATGGCACCCTGCACACTGTCACACAGTACCACAAACCACTCTCCTCGCCAACACTTCCACTGTATTATTCCGCCGTTGCTTAAAAATCCACATATGATGTATTCAAGTGCGCAAACATATGACACCAAACAAAGAAAGGCACTGTTTGAAAAACCGCACAACTAAAGCGCATCAGTATATACAATGCAAATACATACAAGTGTACATATACATGCATACCTTTTCTCTAGTATAGTATCTGCAAATATACACTTAGACTTAAGGTAGTTCAGTGTAAAATATTATATAATTCTGGACATTTCTTGGTGATGTTAAGCATGCAGTTTTTTTTTATAATGTTTCAACTGATTATGTCATTTACAAATGACATCATGACATGTAAAATGATACTGATTTGTGACAAAAAGTTAATGAAGAAATAATTCAACTAAACTAATTTAAAACATATTTTTGTTTTCAATAAAAAATGTGTGAATTTTACCTTTTGGACAGCAGTAATCTGAGTAGGTTTACTGTTGAAGAATATATATTTATATATATATATATGAGAACGCTTTTAAAATAGAGGAAACCTCATTTGAAAATTAAACCTGCCTGTAAATATAGTCTTATGCCATAAATAAGAGGAACTTATTAATGATACTTTCCCATTAACATTAAAATATGGAAGAGAATTATTCTTTGCCATAACCATCTGGTTATTTTCTGCTACAGAAACGCAGTCATCTACGTCACACACTCCCAGTGTAGCCGGCCGACCTTCAGGGATTAGTCCTGTTTTGAGAAGGAAAGTGCTTTTGCACCTGTGGTGTGATTTTAGAGCTGCTTTCCCTCAACAGAGGGTGAGGTCAAAACTGTCAGGGGTCACACTTGAAAAGAGAACCTGGTTTCCAGGCTAAAGGGTGGTGCCATTAACCGCGCCACCTGCCAAGCTGAACTCTCGCAAAGGGGGAACAGTGAGAAAGTCTCTCCTGACAGTGGAGAACTCACTGAGACGTTCTGCGCACAGGCCATCGCGGAGGTTATAAACTCAATGTACAATGTGACCACTTATCACACATTATCACAGTGGCCTTGGAACTATTACGGTCATCCAAATATTATTGTAGTCCTGAACTGAGAATGATCTGTGTTGAGGAAATTTGCTTGAGGATTTCAAAAAAAAAAAAAAAAAACACACATACACAAAAAAAACCCCAAAAAACATATCAAGTGAAAATATTCCTGTGCAGGCGACCAGAGGAGCGGCAAGCAGTGTGCCATAGTTGTTGTTTCTCTCTTCCTCTGTTAATGAATGCAGAGGTGATCTGTTTGTCTGAGGAAGAGAGCAGAGGGGAAGCCTGATTTCCACTCCATTTTATCTGCTCCCCACAGCCCCTGCCAGTCAGCCCCCTGTGCTTTCACATGCCGGGGTCCCACAGGAAGCAGCACTCCATGAAGGGCAAAGGTCAGAGAAGGAGAGAAAGCCTTGCGTCCTTTGATTCAACTAAAAAATACACTGTGATTGTTACTGTTCTTGTTCTTTTGGCTGTCCAGTGAAATACTTCATAATGATGAGATGTTACTTCTTGAAACTAACCCTGTGACTGCTGTGACTCTTTTCACATTTTACAGTGTCATAATATAATTTTAGAATTGAGATCTATAGTGGTTTATGATTGTAGTCTTGTAGTCTGCAAATGTATTTCCTCATTTATGTATTATATGTACCAACTGACATACTTCAATAACCTAATTTATGTAGTGTGCTCAAACATTATGTTTTATGTATCTGATTAAATGGATTCAGCAGTTTTTCTTTTAATTGTGTGAAACTGGTTATAAAAAATGTTGGAATAGGTCTGAGATGTATAACAAATCTACACTGCCATGATGGAAACTGCAAAGAAAATTGTGCATGCGAGGCGAAAAATGACGGTTTTTTTTTTTTAAGGGATAGTGATTTGTCAGCAGATGAGACACAATTTTAAAAAGTCACAATAGTTTTATTGATCCATAGTGAATGAAAAACATAGTAGATGAAAAACAATTTGTATAATTGTATATTATATTTAAAAGAAAAGCAAATAAGGAACACATCTGTCCAGCAGAATCAGTTTCATAAAAATATGAACGTCATTTGTAGCATCAATCTTTTCAGTAGGTTTTCTATTTTAAGGAAGCTGAACATAAAATATAATTTGAGCTACAAAAACTAAGCAAAGCAAAATCATCAAAATAAAAATTGAGCAGTAACTGATGCAGGATTGTGTAGCCTATTAATAAAAGGGAATATTCTCTGATTTCAAGTATAATGCCTGTATAAAATAAAAACATCTCATACATGTCCTGCATGCATGCTTCATAGTAATTTTCCATTCATAACTTGTTGCCTTGTTGAATCTATTACAATTGTTTCAGCCATATCCTCATGTCCAACACTAATTAAAACTTGATGAATCCACGGGATTGTTTGTTAAGGAGCAAGGCGAGCTGTCAATATAAATGGCTCTCTATGGAGAAGAATCAGTTCTGCAGGAATTTAACAAACTCACATTAAATACTCGGGTGAGGAAGGGTTGTCACTAGTAGACCCAGTTTCGTGATAGCAGTTAGCACCGGACAGTTTCTCACATTTAAGTTTGTATGCATCCCTCTCCCGGATCAGTCTGTTGAGTTCATGTTTGAGCTGCTCCACTTGTGACACCAGGCTCGTCTTTTCGTGCTCCAAAATGTGTTTTTGCTGGACGCGCTTGTAGCGGCAGGACTGAGCGTAACCTCTGTTTTTCAGGGTCCGGCGCTTCTGCTTCAGACGCATCACCTCGTCCTTGCTGAGGCCTCTGAGAAGCCGGTTGAGCTCTCTGACGGACATGGACACCAGCTGGTCGTCTGAGAAGTGCATGTCGGCGTTGGATCGCCTGTCGTGGCGGCTGTGCTGCTGCTGGAGATGATGGTGCGCACCGAGGACCTGCTGGGCCTCCGGCGACTCGGGGGACTCACTCCCCATGTCATCTTTGAGATAGGGGTCTTGACAGTGACTGCTGGGTATGCCTTGCATGTCGGGGTGACCCGGCAGTCCCGGGTAGTGCTGGACAGGCTCGTTCAGGTGGCCGTACCCGTCGTATTCAGCTTGGAAAGGTGGCGGATGGTGGCCGTGGGGCGCAGATGGGTGTCCCTGCTGCGCCGTGGCGCTGATGAGGGCCTCAACTGCGTCCTCGGGTGTCAGGCCAAACGCTTGAGGGTACATTTGCTGAGGGTAACCCCCGTTGTTGGGTATCCAGAACTGGTCTCCTCCGGGGTTATTTCTCTGCTCATTTGGATTGAGGTTTGGTGATGAGGGTACCGAGTTGCAAGGTGTGCTGCCAGGGGTGGAAGAGACCGAGTCTGGTCTCTGGAGCTGGCTGCACGGCCCGATGAAGGAGCGGTCTATTCCCTGCATCGTCTCCTTCTTGACACCGAACTTCATTAAGTCAAAGTCGCTGACGAAATCCATTGGGGTTTTCTGCAGTCCCAAATGTGAATGCGCCTCGGCGGTCATAGCCTATAAAATGGCAAAATAGTCTCTTCAAATAGCTCCAGATGTCCACCGCTATTTCATGCAGCCAGTGAAAGCGCACTCACTTTCAAAAAGAGAGTATTTCCAAACTTTGATTTCAGCTCAGGAGGAAAAACACTGCGTGCGTAAAAGGCTTCCAGCCTGTCAAACTCTGCACCGAGTGGGGATTCTGCACCGCGCAGCGTGTTTGCTCTCTGAAGCCACAAACTAAAAGTCCACTGACTGTGTGCCAGAGGACTGGACGCACCTCTGTCTGTTCAGGAGAAGCGCACTTTCTTCATAAAGCTGCATTGGCATGATGTCACGCCTTCCAGACTACACCTCCACGCTCCTCTCCAATGAAAACACGCTGAGGAGGACAATTTGCATAAAAGCTGCTACGAGTTTGTCCCACGAGCTGTTCGTGAGGATCATCTGACCAAAACCTATAAATGCACAGCGGCATATATTCTCTCCTGTAATATATTTTTTTCTTATCTGACTTGTTTTCCATTTTCCATGGTAGCCTATTCAGCGTGCAGTGATTTTTCAGTTTCGCACAGTGCAGATAAGGTCCAGTAGATACTTACATACCCACACTTACCGAGGCAGTAGGCTACTTCGATTGTCATTTTTAGGCATATTCAATAAACGTACGGTATTACTTTAGTCTACAAACCTATAGCAATACAACTTAACTACAATTTGAATTATTCTTTCTATCTGAATTTGGTTTATTTATTTCGCATTGACTGATATGTTGCCACGACTGCATGATTTCATGTAAACAACAGAGAGGAGGCTGCAAGACAATTCATTTGCCACTATTATGGTTGTGTGTGTTCCTCAGTTAGTTCACAGCTAAATACTGACATCTTGTGGCCAATACTCTACACTACCGGAGCCTTAATATCTTGTATCCAAAAGTATCTCTGAACCCTGAACCATCTCAGGCCAGCGTGAGCACAAGAGGGAGAAATTGTATTTCTGTAGTCAGTGAACTGAGGCTCATAGTTCATATCTAAACTAACAAATTGAGTGTTCACAATAAGTCATACCATCATATCACAGGACCTTCAAGCTCCTTCCATGTTCTGAAAATGTATTGCTGTTGCAGATACAACTCTATGAATATTAGTTGAACTGTGCACAGACTGTGTGGAACATGTGCACAAAGGGCTCAAAACATCTGTGAAGAGCTCTTAGACACCCGCTGATTTCATAGAAGTCCCAACGGCCAGAGAAGTGGCTGAAGGTTTTATCAAAGAAGCTCAGCAACACCTCTGACACGATAACCCCCCCCCCCAGTGGTGTCCAGAGGTGACACAACTGCACAGGATATCAAAGGGTTAACCAATGTTCCTGCCCTGAGGTTGCCCTCTCAGGCAGTGCTTACTCCAAAGATAGTGACAGCTTCACTGACAATTCTGAGGACTCGAGCCAAAACCAATAGAAATTGCTGCCCGAGAACGACAGGGAACTGTTTTGGGCAGTTTTTGCTGCTGGGAAGAGCGGAAAAGAGGAGACAGTGTGACTGAGTGAGGATGGCTCAGGGACACGTTAGGATTTATGCCAGCAGGTTAATGCCACAGTATGTGGTATAACTTACATGTATGCTAATGATAGGATGCTAACAGTCTGAGTGCACATCACCAGCCGACCGTCAGATCATATACTTTCACAACACGCATGTGCATACAGTCACACCTCCTAAACAAAAATGAATTTCCATGCACCAATATAACCACTATTCATGGGTATTAATGCATCATCAGAGCTGTAATATCTCAATAAGATCTTATGATAACATAGTTATTAGTTTAAAGCTGTGTACCAGGTGATTCAAGTTAACGGCAAATTCTTGTTATTGTCAGCAAATACCATGAAAAGACGAAAAGCAACAACGCATTAGTCTTTCTCTCACACTTCCATAGTTCCCCAGCCTGTCTGTAGCTTTGAGCCCAAAGTCCACTTGGTTCCACGTTTTTAAAAATTGTCACAAATATATACTTGATAGCAAACTCTCAATAGTAGAGAGGAAATTATTTCAGGTTTTGGCTAAACACACAATACTTGTTAGTAGGATCAATTATTGAATATGAATATGATTCATTGTTGTTTTTAGTCTGTTTGTGGGATTTACTGACCATAACAAAAATACAGAATATCAGCAGATTTGTCTTTTAAGGATGGAGTTATACTTTGGGTGTAGATTTGCCAATCCTATTGAAGCAAACAAGATTTAGAGGCAGCCACACAGGGAGGGCTGCCTGAGAGGTTGAATTTAGGGTGGCAGTCCCTTTTTGTATCCACAAGGCACGCTTCCATGACCTGTGTCATTGGTTACAACACTGACTCTGAGCATAAACACCCCAGAACTAGTACTGTCACTGTCGTTTCTCTCCGGTTTTTCTGTTGCCACTTTCAATTTTTGTTTTTTTTGGGTTACGATTGATGTGACATCATTCAGATTGATCCAAAGCTAACAGGCTTACAGTGGAAGCTGTAACATCCATTGACACCACAGATAATCCTACGTTTTGCCTGTTTTTGAATTTTTAGAAAATGATTGCAAAATGCTTCTGAAGTGCTACTTTCCGTGCACTAGTCTACAGTGAGGGAGAGTCAAAGATGGCGTCTGTCAGCGACAGCTAACAATAAATAGAAAAAGGACAAAACCCTCAACACTGTCAATGGACAATCTTCAGATTACTTACTGTGGCATCCTGACAGAAATGCACCTTATCCTTCTCTCTGTATACACAACATCTATCCCACATGGCAATGGGGTTCTGTGTGCTTCAGAGGCTATTTTGTAAACACAAAGGATCAAAACTAAAAGTGAGCTTCACTTACTTTCTCATCCTGAGATAACAAACATGGAGCGAACAAGTAGCACTGGGAGAAAAGCCATGGCTAGACAACGTAAGGCTGAAGTTATGATCGCTGGAGAACAACTCAGGTATGGGCAGTCAGACTGAAAATATAACCAATTCAAATATATAAAAAAAAACTTCTTATAAGATTTGAGATTTATGTCAAGATATGTGGCTAATGTTAAACTTCAAGTTAGGATTATGGTTCATTTCAAACTTCATTTGAAGGTTGAGACTTCACGATGGGAAACTGATTAAGGACCGACGCTACCACTTGCGCACGTATCCCAACTGTTTCGTAGCACAGGAGCTTATAGACTGGCTTGTGAGCCATAAGGTAGCTCCAGATCGAGCGACAGCTGTCTGTCTCATGCAGCACCTCATGGATCATGACATCATTCATCACGGTAAGAGGGAAGCATCTAGGCAAGCCAAGACCTTTTGTTAGACACTCACTAATTTCAAGTCTGATTTTGGAACTAAATGCTGTCTTCTCTTAGTCTGTGATAAGAGGCCTGTATTCAAGGATGCCAAACTGCTGTACCGTTTCCGCAAAGATGATGGCACATTTCCCTTCAATACAGAGGTGAAAATCTTCATGCGAGGACAACGGCTGTATGAACAGTAAGAGTTGTTGTGTTTGTGCTGCAAGCCTCTTGGTCCGCAGGATCAGCAGTATAGTGTCAATCATACTAAGGATCACATACATATCAGTATGATAAATAGGGTCTGGTTAAAATCTCGTCAGGTATGCTGTATCTTGGCAACTTTGAATGGTTTAAATGAGCCTTCCAGATTTGAAGTAATTTGCATGTTATGAATAAACCTGATCTGTGGTTTTGCGTCTGTTTCTTCAGCCTCATTGGGGACAAGAACTCCATTCTGCAGTTGAGAGAGGAGCATGGTGTTGCATATCAGCGCTCCTTTCCTGGCTGCCAATTGATTGACTGGCTCCTTCAGAACGGAGAGGCAGAGAGCCGGCGTCGGGGACTAGAGCTGTGCCGCGCATTGCAGGAGCATGGCATCATTCAGCACGGTGAGGAGAGCCCTCATTTGAACTTTGATGCATGATACTAAAAACGAGCAGGCCGACAGTGGTTGCTATCGTTGGGTGGCAAACTGGGACCTGCAATCTAAAGCAGACACTTATCAGCTCTTTTACGAAAAATCCCATTAACTCTCAAACTTGTTCTATTGTTGCTTTTTCTCTCTCTGTCCCACCACTAGTGGCAAAGAAGCATGATTTTTTTGACAGTGGACTACTCTATCAGTTCTGCATCAATTTTCGCCGTCGACGCCGCCTGTCTGAACTGTTAAATGAAAGTGAGCAAGACACTGACGAAGGTGTGGCAGTGCCGATACAAGAGGACAACCATTCTGACAGTCCATTTGTTGTGCGCAAAAACCCGCCCCAGGAAGGCAACAGTGCTTTCCAATCTGGTAAACAAAAAAAGTTATCTGCCCTCTTTACACTTTATACACTTTGTTGTGAATGCCAACTATTGCACAATAAACTCACTACTAATTTCGTTCTAGTGGCATTGAGTAAAGACGTGAAACAGGTTACAAGTGGGCGTCGAGGCAGCTTAAATTCCCTTCAGATCAACTCTGCTGTATTTCTACCTCTTGGCCATCTGTCTTCAACCTCAGTGGTGAGATGCAATCCTAAATCAGGCAAGTGTGTAACTAATATTCATCTGACAAATGTCTGAAAATGTCAATTAAGTACTAGCATTTACAATGTTATGGCTTGCTTGTAAAAGCATAAAAACTAAATATTTTCATGATTTTACAGTCCTTACACGAAATTTCACATGTGAAGAGTTATTGGCACCTGGTGCACCCTTCATCAAGAGAGTGTTGACGGTGAGTTAAGATGGGCTATATATGATTTTACATTTATGTAATTTCTAGGATTTTATTGCATTAATTCAGTATAACCTGAACAACATCCCCCTGAAGACCACAAAGGGGTAATTAAAGCCTTATCCGCAATGCCATCGTCTTTAAAATGGAACTTACCTAGGGTGAGTTTTTGCCTGCAGGTTTTGTGATATCATGAAACCGTTCTCATCTATTACCCACTTAAAACAAAGCATGCACACATTTTGGCTCCTTCATAGTTCAGATTATTTTGAACAGATTATTTTTCAATCTGAACTAATGAAATTGTGTCTCACCTGTGTGTGTGTAAACTCTAATTAATCTCTCACCTCTCACCTTGATCCCAGGTGTTAGGAGACGCCCTGGGCTGGGGCTTTGTGGTCAGAGGCATGGCTCCCTGTTATGTGCAGGCGGTTGACCCTGGAAGCCCTGCAGCAGCTGCTGGAGTCAAGGTTAGATGCGTGTTACACATTTGGCACCAAGAGAGAAAATTATAAATGGGACAAACACATAACCAATGTACCTGTTATAATATTCTAGGTGAGGCAGTTTGTGTGCCAGGTGAATGGCCAGTGTGTTCTCTACCTGGACTACAGGACCATCACCAGACTGGTCATGACAGGCCCTCGCACTGTTGTACTGGAAATGATGGAACCACTGGAATGACAACTGTCTATAAGCCTGCCTCTTGTTTTTTACACAACTACATCTGCCGTAACTGTTATATAACATTATGAAGTGTCTCTTTCTAGTTGTAGACTTTAGAGGCAGAGCTCATGTGCTCATTTGTGGGAAATAAATCAGTGTAAACGTTTATCTTGGTTGTAGCAAGAGTAAGTGAACTGCAAAGGGTTGTGTTTGAATGACTCTGGATTCCTGAACAATAATGTTGGCTTGTATGTCATTGAAAATAAAGCATTGTAACAATACGACCACAATGAATACAAAGTTTTGGTCATCCATCCTCTGCTCTGCTCTGCTCCCTGCTACGACTTCCGTCTTTTTGTCGTCGCCATTTTGGATTGAGAGTTGGCTCACTAGGAATAGGTAACGTTAGCTAGCAGGCTGGCCTGACCACCGGTGCAAGTAAAAGAAGTACTCAGAGGACACCGGGTGGTGCTGGCAGTCTTCACCTTTGGAGTCTACTGTTTTCATGAGATGTGCACCACTCTGCCCTGCTCTTTGTCCCCACAGCTAGCTAGCAGCTGCAGCAAAACAGATGTGACTGCTAACTAGCCAGCGTCGTTAGCTAGCCGTGGAGCTGCTGAGCATCAGCACCGGCTTTGAGGAGAGCGAACATCACCATCAGTGCACGTCCTTCTTTGTTAGCCATTTATGTAGCGAGGCAACCCTGTGTGAAGCTAGCCTTAAGACGCATCACGAGGTGAGTAAAACGCATCGGTTGATTTCGTCTGTGAAATGGAGAAATAAATAACGCCACCTGGCTATGCATCGCTAGCTTCGATGCTAAGTAGGTGACCAAGCCGAGAAGAGCAGGAAACAGTGCTAACCCAGGCTAACACAGTAACGCTAGCATACAAAGCAAACCACAACATGTTCTGCAAAGCTCGATTCCCGTAATGATTGGACATGGTGGCGCAGGAAAGGTCACAGACCCGCTCTCTGATTTAATGTTGCTGGTCAAACCAGCATTCAACCAGTGAAGGCTAAGCATGTCCACTGAAACAGCACTGGGCCCCTGAAGAAACTGGGGCTCTGAACGTAGATAACGCATAAGTAAATATGCCGACAGTGATTTATTGAATGGAGACAAGTATTGAAAGGGCGTGTCACCTGTTTTATGACGGCACTCCCTCATGATGTAGAGATTGAACGATAGTGTTAAATTCTGTAATACCTTATTGGCGAATTTACATTAAGCCATCCTCGGACTAATCAGTAATTTTCTGTTTGCCAGGAGAGATGTATCAACTCCCAGTGAATAACCTTACAAGAATCAGGAGAGCTAGAAAACAAGTGAAAAAAGCACTTGGGGACATTGGCCTGGAGTACTGTAAGGAGGCAGCTGAGGTGAGTGTATGTATAGCTGCATTTGTTATGTTGCAGAATCTCTAAATTAAATTGAGAAACATTACTTAAAATGGAGCATCTCATTATCGTTCATGTTTGAAAATAATTATAGTTATATGTGTAAGTAGGTGTTTATTTTTTTATTATTTATCTCTGTGAGGGTCTTAAAGTCTGTTTAGAAATTATTTAATCTCAAATGTGAATCAAATAGTAACTTAACACTCAGGAAGATTTGTCAAAAGCCAGTGTGGCTAATAATTACGAAGTATTGTGAACTGTCAAACATGCCACTTTGTACATAAACACACACTTATTGAATTTGATATTTATTTGTCTTTTTAATTCATCCTATAGGAGTTCAAAGAGTTTTGCCCTAATGAGCAATTTGTAAAGGGCAGTCTTTGCCTTGATATCTGCGCATGGGATCCATCATACTCCAAACCACAGGTATATCTTATTTCTGTGTCCAATCTGTTTTCAAATGTTTATGCACATATCACCATATTTATCTTAAAGCCATTTTTTTCCACTGATGTCCTTTTAGGAATACAGATCAAAGCCATTTTGCTGCACAGAGTGCCCATTTTCTTCCAAGTACTACTCAGGCTACAAGAATCACTTCCGCAATGTACACAGGAAAATCTTTGAGAGTAAAATTCTGCTCAACTGTCCATACTGCACATTCACTGCAAGCAAGAGAACTTTGGAGACGCATGTTAAAATATTCCACTTACCCAGTTCAGCACGTCATAACTATGGGAGCTCACAGGCAACTGCGCTGCAAAAGAAGGACAAAGCATTTTTTGATAGAGCAAGACAGGGAGATGGCGTGGAGAGAGCAATGTACTTTTGCAAAAAATGCACGTTCCGGGACACACTCTACAATGTTGTGAGAAGGCACATCTACAGGGAACATTTTCAACATATTGTCTCACCATATCTTGGTATGGTTTCTGAATCATCTGTCAAAAATGGTGCTAATTCAGTCAATGGTAACAACATCCTCTGTAAACGCTGCCAGTTTACCACTCGTAGCTATGAGGCTTTAGTACAGCATGTTATAGAGTACCACGAGCGCATTGGTGCTCAAGTCACCACCATGATTGGCCACGCTAATATTGTTGTCTCAAGGTCTCAAACCTTACCAGTCGTGACTCCGAAAGCCCCTCTGATCGTTAGCAGGGGCCACCCACTTAGAGCGGAGGCAACAGCACAACCAGTGATTGGCTATTTAAAGCCAACGGGCCCTGTCGTTAAAAGTCAGTCACCCATCGTAACCAATCAGGTACGTGTCACAGTTGCTGGCAACAGCACTGTGGCTGAAAATAATGCTACTGGTGTAAACACAGCCCAGACACAGAAGTGGAAGATATGTACAGTTTGCAATGAGCTTTTTCCTGAAAACCTCTACAGTGCTCATTTTGAGAGTGCACACAAGGCAAAGAAAGTGTGGGCACTGGCCAAGTACATCATGAAAATCCACAACTTCACTAGCAAGTGTTTGCTTTGCAACCGCTATCTTCCCAGTGACACACTGCTTAACCACATGCTAATCCATGGGCTCACCTGTCCACAGTGCCACTCTGCTTTCCACAATGTTGAAAAAATCATAGAGCATGTGGCTCAGGCTCACCCTGATGACTTTGTCGGACCTCCCGGTGCAACACCACTAACCTTCGATCTCACCATTAAACAAGATAAGTCCAGTAATGTTCAGCTGGTTGTTCTCACTTTTAACATGAAGGAATCTATCAATGGTCAAGATCAGCCTGCACCGGCTCAGAATAATGTTCCACCTCTGGTCAAGCTAACAGCTCCAAGAATGATTGAGAAAAGTGAACCACTTAGTAGAAATTTCCCTTCCACGACTCACAAGAGTGAGGTGGGGAAGACTCTGTGTCCGCTGTGTTTCACCATCCTCAAAGGTCCCATCTCCGATGCTTTGTCTATGCATCTGAGGGAGCGACACCAAGTGCTCCAAACAATGCATCCTGTTGAAAAAAAGATGACATACAAGTGTATTCATTGCTTAGGAGTGTACACCAGTAACATGGTGGCCTCCACAATAACACTGCATCTTGTGCAGTGCAGGGCTGTTGGTAGGAACCAGGCAAGCCAAGGCTTTAAATCTGCCTTGACTCTCAACTCCTCGGGGGCTGGCTTCCTCAAGAGGCAGCCACCAGCGCAGGGCACATACAACCCCAAGAGGATAAAACTTGGCAAGGAGTCCAAGATTTCCACCAATACCATTGGAAATCAGGTTGAATCTGATGGCCTTGCTCTGGATCCGAGAAGCTATGAGCACAAGACATATGAGGCCAGGAAAGATTTCCTGACAGCCTACTTTAACCGACGACCATACCTTTCTCCTCAGGAAGAGGAAAAGCTGTCTGCGGGTCTGTGGCTGTGGAAATCCGACATTTCCAGTCACTTTGCAAGCAAGCAAAGGACGTGTGAGAGACTATGTGAGACCAAGAAAGTGTCTGTGCTGCTCGGCTTCGACATGCAAGCTCTCAAGAAAGTTAAGCATGAGTTGATCTTTGAAGAGAGCAAGATTGTGGGCTCCTCAGTGGGGAGATCTGGAGGCCTCAAGTCTGGCACTCCAAACACAGACCAAAACAAGCAGTGTGAGACACTAAACTGTACCTTAAAACTCAGTACATGCACAGAGACCATTTCAATTGATTCAGACAGTGAACCAGAGATAGAAGAGAGACCTACTGAGAATGGAAATATTGACACGAACCAACTCGAGAATGTAAAATTCCAGGAGCCAGCAAACCTGACAGAAGAGACTGAATCTGTGAAGAGAGACGATTCCTCTAGAGAGAAGGAGAGCCCTTTGCAAGATGGGAAAGCAACTGCTTGGATGACTTTCTGTTAGTGTCCCTGCTTAGCGGTGTGCCTTGGTTGAGTAACAGTTCAGCTTTAAAGGGTATTAACTAGGGTGAAGGAAAAAAAACAGGTCCACAGACAGTTACAAATAACAAATAAGTGTTCAAATGGCATGGGTCAATAAAACTCTTATTTCCACATCTTGACCTCGTTACCAATGTTGGAAAGACGGAAAAAAGATACATTATAGTGCATAAATATATGGCATATGTAAGTGACACTGTATATATTTTAGCCATTGTTCTTTGTTAGTTTCTTCATGAAATCTGTTATTCACTGGTTAATGGTCACAAGATTTATGATTATGCCAACTTCCCGACTTCCATAGGTTTTTTTTCTCAACTGTGACAAAGAACTGTATAACGTTGTCATTTCACATTTAGAAAGTGTAGGATATGCTAATTGCTTATGTACACGTTTTAATAAAAATGTTTGTTTAATAAAAACGTTTTATTTTCTTTTTCCTACACCAATCACTCAGTCTCTGAAATGATCTTTTGTGCATAGTCTTGTGAAAACAGAGATTTTTAACACTGAACTTCATGGAGCTTTAAAAGTTACAAAGCAGCAAAATAAGTCCTTAGGAAGGATTTTAATGTGATTGATGCCTGATCTCAATAGCTAAGTTGTGGAAGATAAACCTAAAACTCAGTTTTTAGTTTTTACAGGAAATAGTTTCAGGGAGAGAAAAGATTGAAGTTTTTTTTTTCTTCTGTTTTTATGTTGAGTGGATTTTATGATCGACAAGATATCACACACTACGTAACTTTTAATTTATCATCGACCACCACTGTGTTAATTAATACTTTCAAAAAATAAAAATACACACACTTAAAACTAAAAAAGCTTTATTTACAAGAAGTGGTTAAAAAAAACTGCAACCGTTTCTTACGAGCTGATCGTGTCTGTCATTTCACGGGCCCCCTTATTTCCGGTGTGTCTCAGACGTTGATTGGTGCAGGAGCAGCAGGAGGCGGGACTTCTGGCTCGTACAGTAGCTGAATTGGCCAACTTCCAGCGTGCATCACAGTCCAGGCCACAGAGAGTCTGCAGCTGCAATAATGTCCATATTGTGTCTGCATGCACATCTACAGCCTTTACCAACTCCATAGCTGCACTCTCAGAGGGAAAACAATCTGTAAGCAGTTGTAAGTATACCTGTCAATTCTTGCCTCTCACCAGTCCCATGGATGTAGTTTGTAGCTGTTTTTGATGCGTTTCTTGTGGACTGTTTATAAACAGCTAGTTAGCACCTGAAGCTAAAACTGGTAGTATCTACGTGACTTGCAACCAGAGCTGTCAGCGGTGGCAGACTGACATCTAAGCGCACATATTTTGCTCGATATACATCGGAACGATTTCATGTTACTCGATTTCACAATGCCAATTTTCCGCGTCAGCTAGCTGGCTAATGTTTGTTAGCTCATGTTTCAAATGTTTGCTGCAGTTGTTTTGGATGCGATTCTCTTGCCATCTCAGTTATCCAGTACTTTCCATTCATTTTTATGCATCAGGAAAATCTTTCGGCAGATTGCTGAATCATGCAGGGAATATCCAGTGGGCATTCTTTGTTGCCTTCTCCTTTTTTTTTTTATTACACTTTATCATTGTGTGCTAATTCAATGCACATATTTCAAATCGATCTGCACTGATTGTAAGAGCCAGCAATGATAATGTGACTAAAATGTTTGCAGACTTGATGGATTATACAACTCAAACAAGTTTCATGAGTCTCTTGGTAGATTTCATAAGGTGCAAAAATGAAGGAAAACCAATGGATGTTAAAATACAGCAGCACAGTTTGCAAAAACATTTGCTGACATGAATTAATGTAATCTTTAATCATCCATGTGTGCTTTCAGACTGTTCTTGCAAGCTGCAACACAAGGTGAAGAAGCACTAATGTCCGGCCGACAGACTGAGAGGAATGGCAGGAGAAACCTTGGGATCTGACTAGACTGGCTGTGTGTCGGAGGTTCACAGTGTGGAAATAATGTCGTACAGCAACAGAGAGCTGGTGGAGTTCTTCATAAGCTACAAACTGTCTCAAAGTAACTGCCCAACCTCACTGCTGAGGCCAGAGGATGCTGGTGGAAGGACTGAGGGAGACAAGGCCAGCTCAGCTGCCAGTAATGGCTTGTTGGTCAACAGCAGTGACAGGTGTGGTCAGCCCGGGACGTCCTCGCCCCCGCATGGTGGCATAGAGGCCGTAAAGTCAGCCCTTAAGGACTCTGCTGACGAATTTGAATTGCTCTTCAACCAAGCATTTAGTGACCTTTCCACGCAGCTTGACATCACTCCTGACACTGCATACCACAGCTTTAAGAGTGTGATGGATGAGTTGTTCAAGGATGGAGTCAACTGGGGACGTATAGTGGGCCTGTTTGCCTTTGGGGGTGTACTGTGTGTGGAATGCATACAGAAGAATATGAGCGAGCTGGTTTCCCGTATCGCAGACTGGATGACCATGTACCTGGATGAGCACATCAGTCCGTGGATCCAGAGCCAAGGAGGCTGGGTGAGTCTCCAGGGGATGAACTCAATATACAGCTTTATTTAAGGCGCTGTGACAAATCGAAATCAGCGCCAACAGAGGCTCTCTGACACAGATTGGGTATTGACCATAATGTGATTGATAGGATAAAATTGTTGTCAATATAATTCTAAAATTCAGTGTGTCTACTATAAATTACATTCATTCAATTATGGTGTCATTCACTCAAGGTAGTAGTGCCACAACAATCTCTCACTTCATGATGCTTCACATTAAAATGATCCCCACACAGTGAGGTGTACAGATTTTAAATGTGGGGACATGAAGAGCATTGCTATCAGATCAGCACTCTGATACCCAGGGGTGAAGTATTGGAATTGTCTGAAGAGATAAAAGTTGGATCTGTGCATCGAAAACTGTGATGCACAATTTAAAAAAAAAAAAAAAAAAAGCAAAAAAGCTTGATTCTCTCTGAGGACAACAGCCGCTGTCAGCTTGGATTCACAGCAGTTACAAATTATTCCACGGCAACTCAGAGTAATGTGGAAAAAAAAATGTCAAAATGTCCCTAAAAATATCTTAAACTACTCCTGCAGTATAGAACACTTTCTTCTTCTGAAATAATTTTTACTTTTAAAAGGTACTGAGTTTTTAATATTATCCAGTTCATTGTAGGATTTCTTTTTTTTTTGCTTCTTGTTTCAGTGCAAACCAAAAAAAACATTTGCATATTTAATTTCAACAATTTTCTAGAAGTTTTTTTTTTTTTTTTTAATGAAAAATTTGTTTCGTTTTCCTTGTTTATACAGCAGTGACAATACTTTAGATTACAAACAGAACGTGTATATTAGAAACATAGGACTAAAGAATGGAAAGTATATCTACACATACATAAATCTTTCTGCAAAAATATTCCTTGGATGGATGGAAAGAAACCTAAACATTGCCTATTTACAAAATTTCTCCCCTTCTTTTTCTGTCAGGACTGCTTTGCTGAGATGTTTGGGCAAGACGCCGCTGCAGAAGCGAGGAGATCTCGGGAGGCTGTGAGGAGGTGGCTGCTAGTTGGAGTGGCGATGTTGGCAGGAGTGCTGATGGGCGTGCTCATCGTTAAGAAACATTAAAGGTGCCTGCATGTCGTTCACCACGGCACACCCTGTGTAATGCTACGCCAACAGAAATACAACTAAATAGTTAATGTTTACAAAAAGCCCAGTCTGCTTGTGCACTGACAGAATGTGGATCGGCTAAAGCAGTTTGTGGGAGTATCCATAACATGTAGCTTGGTGAGCTGTTGTACCTCTCACCCCGCTTTGTCCTGTGTCTTTTAATTTTTTTTAACACACAGCAGAGATTTTGACTCGTTAAAGGCTGTTAACTTGCCAGACTGAAAGTGCTTTAAATGAACCTGATAAGCTAAAAAAAACAGTGAAAAAGACTGAGGCGGTTTGATGAGACTGCTTTTTTTTTTTTTCTTCGTGCGATATCCAAGGACCAATTTTTATGACTGACGAACTGACAGCAGACAGAAAATATAAGTTATATTTCCTATTCACTGTGTAATGCTCAGCTCCTTTTGTTGGCTGTACTGGAGTTAAGGCATGCTTCAAAAAATAAATATATTTATGTTTTTCTTGTGTCTTTATTTTGTTTTGTTTTATCGACTGTCTGAAAAACCCTGTGTGAAAATACACACATGTCTACAGCTTACTGCCAAACTGAGTCCTGAGCCCACCACACTGTAATTGTGCATTATATCCTCCATAGGGCTCACAGCGTCATCACATATTCCTGTAAAAATTTCTTATTTATTACATAAAGAAATGAACTATCCAGGCTCCAGACCATTTTCAGATACAGGGGAAACAAATTTATATTTAATGAAGACAGAATCTTAACAAAAGCAGCTGACAATGTTGTGAATCCTTTCGGGAGACGTTATGCACTATTACAATTGTCTGATTTAATGATTTATTACCTTGTGGATTCATTCACATTCAACATTAATGAAAAGAAAACCTTCTGGTCACCACACCCATACATGATATATGCAAATAGACTGATACAACAATGAATCTGTCAAATAGATCAAGTATGTCCGAAATAGTTCCAAATGAATAAAATAAAAAAATAAAAATACTGCACATGGTGGAATGCTTTAATAATGTTTTTGACCAGAAAAACTCCACTCATATACATCATATTCTTTATGCTAACATGCACTGACAGACACGTATGTTATCATGGAGACTACATAAGAAGCTGTACACAAAGTGTGTCTGAATTTACAAGATCTCTCCATTTACAAGAAGTATTTTGTTTCATATTCTTCGTTCAGTGCTCCTGGTGTCATAGTCTGAAAAGTAAGTTGTAATGTTCTCCTCTCAGTTCATCATAACGTTCATCGGCAGCGTAGATGACAATGAGAACTACACAAATACACATAAATGCCTGTTATCTCTGAACTGCAGTGTTGAGGGTTTTACATCCTGTGCATAGCGTCAGTTGGGGGGAAAACTGGAGCTGCAGTGTTGTGTTTCTACCATCTGGGGGTGCTTGTGTACCAGATATTTCAGAATGACATTACTATACATCAAGCTGTGGCTATATGCATTTAGGGATAATTTATATCCCACTGTAGATGTAACACTGTTGTGTGGACATCCGTTAGTCAGAAATGCATTGGTTCAATCCTTCAGGAAGTGAGCTGTTTAAAGTGACTCGCAATCAAAAGATGAATTTGCACAGAGGTGGGCTGAATCTATCCTGATGCCTCTCATACTCAAAGATAAAACAACTCCTTATCAAATCATACGTCCCTAAATGTTTCTCATACAACTAACGGCAAAACAGGGTGAATGGGAAAAGAAACAAAAGTGCTCAGTCTGAGAGAAAAGGCCACTAACGGATGGCTGTGTGAGTGAACAGGAGCAGGCCTGTGGTTGCTAATCTATCCCTGTCATTTGTTGCCCATTTCCCCAGAGCAGAGCTGGCAGCTGCAACAGATAAACAGCAGATAGAGACAGTTAAGGAAGAGTATAAATTATGGACACACTTGCCAAAGAATACTGAATTTTTACATTTCATATCTTTTTTTTTTTTTTCTCAGTTCCTTGTCTCACGATGACCTTCACTGATTCTGCTAATTCTTGCAGAGGGAAATGATGGGATTTCTTTGCTTTAGTGTGATTTAGGGTAAACTTTAGGTACATATGGTAAATGGATTCTGACGGAAACCCCCCCTTCTTATTGCGTTATTTCACAGGGCATCAATACTAAATTCCATCATCGAGTTCTTGGGGGACTCAGGAGGTGTTAAGCGCAACAGTGGTTGAGTGATAATGAAACAAAAGAAGAGATAAAAATATAATACATTAGCTCTACTCACCCATTTGCAACGTGACAAAATGCTTCTCATCAAAAATTCTTCCCCAGAGTTGATTTATCACCAATACACCCAGAAGTGTGCATGTGCGGGCATCTGTGTGCGTGCGTGCGTGTGTGTGTGTGTGCGTGCGTGTGTGTGTGTGTGTGCGTGCGTGTGTGCATTTGTGTGTGTGTGTGTGTCAAACGGTGTCACGACTGGGTGCTGTGCCCAGATGTTCACAGGGCCGTGCTCATGAAGCTGAAACCATATGCTTAAATGAAAGTCTTATTTCTCCCTGACGTCTGCACTGAAGCATGCACATCATCTGCTGCTAAAACTGTGTTAGTGATCATTTATACATTCGTCTCAAGTGAAGCGTTTTGTTTGTGTGTGTGTGTGTGTGTGTGTGCGTGTGTGTGCACGGGGCCACAGATTATGAAACCTGGATGGACTGATTCAACCCAAACATAACAGACTGATTTTTGAAAATACGAGTTAACTAAAATAAATGGAACAAATCTAGAACGGCACCGGTCCGCTTACAGTTGCCCTTTGTTGGCTTTCAGATGATACTAATGATGTATTCATTTGTTTATCATAACTCTTCTGAAGGTCATGTCTAAATACCTAAAGAGCACACGGTGCCCCTCTCTCAGTAACTGACAGGGAGTGTGAGAGTGGCGGTGCCAGCGGCAGGTGGATGGTTTGGTGTCTGTGGCCCCAGTGATAACATATCAGTCATCCCCCAGTCCTGAGTGAACTACCCCTGCCCTGCTGCTCAGCATAAAAAAATACACTACATATACATACTGTACTACTGTGCTGTGTGTACTGCATGGCATTTTAAATGAAATGCTAAGGAACTTGCACTTGGAGGATGTAATGCATTTCATGTTTTTGTTTGATAGGTTTTTGAGTTATCTTTTGCTGTAGGTTCTGTCAAAGGACTTTCCCTGAAAGAGCTGATCTGATCAGTGACAGCGACATGGACACAACTTTGATCATAAAGAAACAGTTGTATATATCTGGTTCGGGATGAACTGGATATCAACAATCACAGTGGCCCAATATGTCTGAAAATGTCAAGAAGTCAAAGTGTCACTAAAATCTACATAAAACTGTATGATGAAGTAAAGCTTGTGTAGTTTTGACATACTTTGACTTTGATTGAATATTTTTCATTTTCTGCTATTTTATACTTTTGATCTACCATGTTTTATAGGGGAGTAACGTACCAAACTATATTTATTTGTAGATATTTTTACTTTCCAGACTAATATTTTTCAAATACACATGACCAGTTAACAAAACATGATGCATCATTACAGATGAAAAAACCTAATACAACTAAGGTTGTAAGTTTTTGAATTTACCTACAAATTGTAACAGTGAATGGTGTCTTACATGTCTGATATATATTTAAATATTAGTAATAATAACCCCTTGATAAAATACCTAATATACTATAACTTTGGTTAGTTTTGGTAAAGTTTTGGTTTTTATACTTTTACTTTTATACTCAATACTTTTGTACTTTCACTTAAGCAAGATTTTGAATGTAGGACTTTTACTTTGAATGAAGTATTTTTTTTACATTGTGGTATTGCTACTTCTGCTTAAGTAAAGCATCTGAATACTTCTGGAGCAATGACATAAACACACTTCACCTCAGGGCATTTACAGTTCGTCTGTTGCAGCTTCAGCTTTCTGGTGTCCGTCTTTGGGGAGAAATGAAATTTATCTTGTAAAGAGCTATGATGTAATGAAATATGTTGTTACCAGTCATTATCAAGCGGCTTCCGCGTAGCCTCTGACCTTTGCATTCAAGTGCGACAGCAGAGTGGAAACTTTATGTATGACAAAATCCCCTTTTATGAGCACACAACCACTGATGACTAATAGCAAATACAAACATGAGCTTGTGTTTGCTGTGTTGAACCTGAAGCCCACTTGTTCACCAACTGGCAGCGCTGGTCTAAATATAAAACCAGGGGTAAGTGTAGCACTTTAGTTGAATATTTGTCACTTCTGCGGAATAGGGGATTTGCATACCCGCTATGTTCAATTACACTGTCAAAGTGGAGCTGTGCCCGTACAAAGAGGCTATTATACCTGAGCAGGGGAGTACAATAACATCACACAGGAGCTTTGCTGTAGACAGTTCACCGAGCTGAACGGATGAACTGAGAATTCAAATGACTTTAAAAACAAAAGCCTTCATTACTCCAGCAGGATAAGTCACACGTTTATTATTTTCTCTGCAGAGTTCAATATGGTAGGCTGATATAAATTTCGCAAATACAAAACAGAACCATAAAACACAAATGGAAAGTATAATTTCACATCATGAATAATAAAAGAGGCACAGATATTGCTGTCAAATCTGATTTGTGTTTATATTTACAGCTGAAACAATTTCCTTATCAGTGTGTTTGTATGTGCAGCATACCCCGCAGAGTGATTTTATCTGACTTCAAACTAGGGCCTAATCAAGATAATTATCTACAAAATGTTGTTTTCCAATAAAAATACAGTGAAAATAAACATAAAACTCCATTCACGTGACATCCAGTGTAGAAACACATATGTACAAATCCACACAAACAAGTGGTAAAGCAAGCAAGTGCGCTGATTCCTGAGTACAAGGGTATACAAAGGTGCCCGTTTTGTATTTTCACACCAGTGTGGGCACCATGCCAGTGTTGAGGTGGTGTGTGTAGGGTAGGGAGGCAGAGGGGTGCAGAGGGGAGGGCGCTGGGATAAGGTGTGGTGCATGGCTGTAGGTCAGGAGAGTCCCGGGGCCAAGGGAAAAGTGCCCACCATTGTCGTCCAGAGAAGATGGCTGATTCACCTCAGAGTACTGCTCCAACATGGCCACCTTCTTGCTCTTCTTGTTCTTGTTGGAGACTTTTCTGTTGCGTGTTTGAATGCCGTCCTTCTTCATGGTGAGGGGCCGGTTGACCTGGGAAAAGACAGGAATGAGACTTTCTAAATCCTCATGTCCAAGCAGATTCAGAGTGAAGTGCTCTGCTCCTTCGTAAAGAATATAAGTGTGAATCTTATCTGGATGAGTGACTCACATTGTGCAGTTTAAAGTAGAGTCCACAGGCGTTACACACAGGTTCTCCATTGGCATTGCGTCTCCACAGGGTTGTTGTGCTTGTGTGACAGTTGGCACACATTGTACCTGCCCGCTTGCTGACAATCTGAAACACAGAAAAGAGGATAATCATTGTTTAGAAGTTGCTCTGACGATGACAAATTATCCATGTAATTCCAAGCGAGGGCCGTCAGTGGGCCATACCAGTCTTTTCTTGGGTCGGATGAGAGGTCTATTTTGGCCATTCATCTTATGGTACAGTCCACAGGCATTGCACAGGTAGTGGCCTGTACCATCCCGACGCCACAGAGGGGTGGCTGTGGCTCCACAGTTGACACACTCTCTGGCCTCTGTTCAGAATCAAAAATACATAGAAAACACTTTACAATGACTTTTACTCATAATACAGAGAATATAGGACTGGTTTATATCTCATTAATGAACAAAATCCTTTTGTTGACAAAACTATCGCCCCACATTTAGTCCATTTAGTTGCATTTATTTGCAGATGCACAGTTGTCATGGAAATGTAGACATTCAAATTCCAAAAAATTGGCTTTAAAGTTGAGACTGAGAGTTTCATTTTTGACCTTTCATCTACATCTCCATCACAACAACTCCATCTGCTGAGGAAAGTCATGCAATGTGACTGAAAAGTCCAGAACAGCCACTAAATGGACCTTGTGGTGAGATTGTCTTGTCCATGGGTGTGTCGCTGTATCCTCACCTGGAGTGGATATCCTCATCTTGTTGCGGAGTTTAGGAGAGAACGAGGGGCTCATCCAGCCCCCGGAGCTGTATAGCGCAGCAGAGCTGTACTCCTGCGGACTGGTCATGTATGAGCTGTAGGGGCTCAGCATGTGCGGGTGGGAGTGGGACGACGGTGTGTACACACTCCCAGCAGCAGGAGTCAGATTAAGAAAGCTGCTGCTGGCTCCCACCCCCCCCAGAGGGCTCAGGCGCTCGGCCTTTAGGGCCTCCTGAAGCCGGGGGCTCTCCCTGCCCTCTCTGCCCGGAGAAGGGTATCCATCTCTAGAGGTGGTGAAGGAGGAGGTGACCCCTGGAGTGTAGAGGGAAGTTGGGGTGTGTGAGTGCAGCGGGGTCTTGGTGAGAGGACCGCTGCTCCAGCTGTTGGCTGTGGGGTTGTAGGGGGAGCTCAGGGAGTGGCTGGCAGGCCCGTCCAGCAGCTGGAGGTTACTGAGGAGGCTTGGTGAGGTGAACACCTGTCGAACTTTGGGGGAAGAGAGGGACAGAATAGATAAAGTCAGATCATGTTTTAGATGGCGGATATGAAAGTGAATTAGGTGGATAACAGCGGGTGGGAGCACTGACCCGAGCTGTGTCTGTAAGCGGACGGTGCTCGGCTGTGGCTTGGGTTGGAGAAGAAGGAGGGCAGGCCGGTGTAGTCTGTGTCCTGGCTGGAGAAAAAGGCCTCACTCTCTTCCCCTGGAGGAAGCAGAATGGGCTCGGAGGAGAAACCAGCTAGTGGGTCTGAGCTGAGCAGAGCTGGAGACACCCAGTGGGACTGCTCTGAGGAATCCTCCATGCTGACGGGGACAGACTCGAGCTGTAGCAAGACCATGGCATGGATGTAAGAAATTGACAGTGCTTTTTCTGCCAAATGCATCTTCATCATTTTTCTTAAACTGAAAGGGCATTTTTATATTTTTTGGTCACACTGGGAAGGATCGGGTCACAGTAAGTAACAACTGTGTGATTTAGAGTAACTTTGATTGGAGCAACTACATCATCACCCTGCTCTTCACTTCACAACAACCAGTGTAACTTGAAGGATAAGATCTCTCGACAGCAGGTTTCTTCAAACTTCCTTTTCTAGGATCCTCATTTGACTGTGGCTGAAAGTAAAAACTAAAAATAAATGGCTCTATAAATGTGGTGATGCAGCCAGTGACCAAACAGTCACTGAGTAGCCTTTCTACAATAGGTGTGTCAGTTAGAAGAATGCAAAAAATACACGTCCTCGGGGAGGGTGCAGGGTGGACAAACAGCACGACACCAACTAAAAATAATGATTAAAAAAACACTTGAGGTCGTGTTTGCAGCAGTGTGTTTAAAGTGAGAGTGTTAACAACAACCTCTGTCACACTTCTGAGGAGATTATGTGACATTTTCACACCAGTCTTCTAAATCTGTGATTTGTGTGGGATGTTTTAATTAGTGCTAGTGTGCATATGTTTAAGCAATTTTTTTTTTCCAGGAAAAAAATGCATTGTAATACAGTTTTTAGTCCTTGTGGTGAGGGAAAAAAAGCATGAAAAGTACATTTACTGTCCTTTGCGAAATAAAGAATGACTCAGTGTGACAGAAACTGTGAAAGCTCAGACTGGTAGAGCAGTATTATCGCAACTACACTGACATACAAGGCCGCTCTCACTCTATATCTTTAGAGGAAAGAGAAGAGGAAAGAGCAGAGGCTCATAGTGTCCGATAAAGTGTGAGAAAATCTGATAGACAGCATTATTGTAATGCTAAATATATCCAGCTCCACTGATACAACATGAGCCTGATACCAGAGGAGTGTGAGACAGCATGTGATGGAGAGCCGATCCAAGAATACTGGACTGAGTAATCGAGATATTAAAACAGGTGGAAATAATCACATTTAGATTTAGATTTAATCATTTTAAACAAATTGAATTCTCAGATATGAGCTTCACAAAGAAATGTGGTTAATTAACTAGCGGGTTAATTGTTGTCCTAATTGAAAGATTAATGGGTATGCATTCAATACCGTTATTTACATTAATACATATACATACATGAAACATATACAGGATGAGATATTTAATTTGATATAAATTGATTTAACTCCAAGCCCCATAAAAGCATGAGTCAGGAACAGCTGAAAATCTGAATAAAAATAAAACATTTCAAAATTATAAGAATAATTGAGAATAGAATAATAAAAGAATAATAATAAGAAGAATAATAAAAATCTAAATACAATATTGAAGAGATACGTGTTAATTTCATTGAGAAGGAAACTGAAAGCAAAGTCCTCACCTCTCATATCTGTAAAAGTTCAATCAGGCAATAAATGGCCTGAGGTGATATTTAACCATCACCCGTAAAAGTTTCAAATGTGTTTTCAAAAGCCAGATATATACTGTATATATATATTTTTTTTTTTTGCCAGATGAATAAGATTACTCACTGGTGTTGCCAGGATAATATTAAGACAAAACAGCAGACAAAGAGCGGAGGGGGTCACCTACCTGAGAGGATGTCACAGACACACAGCGAGGAGAGCAGCAGGACTCAGGGTTAAATTTACACAGCCAGGTGGAAGGCGGCACAGCTTGAGTGTCTACCTCAGCATAGGCTGATGGCTACAAGAACAACGTCCCCAGCCACCAGCAAAGTTTAGGGCTAAGAGACAGTTCGTGGGAGGGGTTGGGGGACAAGTTTTTTTTTTTTTGAAAGACACACCTCTTTTGTCCAGAGAGAAAGAACTTGTATGAGTGCAGATCTAACATATTTACAGCCCTGGATTTAATATAATGTTTAACTGTGTAATTTATTTGCCAATGCTAAAAATCAAATGTTTTTGGCTTCTGAAGCGTGCGCGTCAGGCGAAGGTGTCCGCTTTAAATCTTGGTTCCTCTGCTCTTCCTTTATAGCTGCGTGTGCTGCAGTGTAGTATTGATAACATGTTTGTATCTATGATGGTTTCCACACAGGAAGCTCCACATATAAAAAGCATATCAGCACCAAACCAATTCTATTATTAAACAGTTGGGTATAGCTGGTGGACAGAACATTTTTCTGATATACCTTCAGTGTTTGCTCAGATATACACATAAATGCAGGATGTGATGCAGCAGTTGCAGGCAGGGCAGTCAGCTCACAGGATGGTTGCTTTTTGTCTGTTGATGAAATGTGCATACAACCCCTGATAAGACCCAGCCCACATGGAAAAGAGTTTGACAGACATTTGAACAAAGCAAATATAAAATGCAAAGACTCAATTTCTTTGTGGGCCAGCAAAGCTTATAGTGGAACACAGTAATGCAAATTGGGAGAAGAACTGCAATCATGGGGGAGAGATATGGTCTGGTCACAGCCTGGCTGCGCACAGGCCCGACACTGTCCCAGTCATTTGCTAGTCAAAACAGTTCCCCAACTTTCCTCTGTCTTTGTTCATTTACAGTTTTCAGGGAAATCAGGGGAGGAAAACAGTTGGGAATAATTGAGTCCCTTTTTTTAAAAAAAAATAGTAACAGTGGGTCTTTTTCTGCCATTTAAGAAGCAACAGCAGTTAAATTGAAAGTATATCCTCATAAGGTAACAACAGGCTGACAAACTGCATCAGTTAGGCCAGATGCAAATAAATAAATAGACCAAGCTAAATGTGGCACAAAATTTTAATTGAGTCACCTGTTTCCTTAAACTTGTTTCCTTAAACTCTTTCTACAGTTGCTTGGGATAAAATTCCCATCCTGCGACAGTAGACACATGTTTGATACTGTCTATAGTAAAAGTCAGCATGCTCACGGGTTAGAAACAACTCCACTGAATATGTGACCAGATGTGTGTCCGGAAACACAGGACTGACCTGACTTGTCCTCTTTATCAGGGCTGTAGCTGTGTCCTCTGTGTTTCGGGGAATGTGGGGGATTAGAAACTCGTGTCATGTTTTAATTATTAGTGGAAATCAGATTTCTAAATAGTCACCCAGGATAATGATCATTGTTTACATCTACTTATATATTAGTATTTAGTTGTCCTGCTCCACTATGTCTGATTCTGTGATATCTACAGCCTCATTGATCATGCTTTGTTTTGGAGAGTTTGGTTTTCTAAGCTTCACATTTACACGGTTTTCAAGATATGTCAAATTGTATAATACTGATTAATCAAACAAAACAAAACAAAACAAAACAAAACAAAACAAAACAAAACAAAACAAAACAAAACAAAACAAAACAAAAGATTTCATGACCTCTATTTTAAAAATGGGCAATTGAAATGTATTGCCACAAACAATGTGTCAGACCACTGTAACAAATCAAATTATATGAGAAATTCTTTTTAAACTATCATCTGCAGGATTGCAAAGAGGAAGAGATGGAAAATATCACTTTGGTCACTGCAACAGTCCTGATGTTATTCATTTGTAACACTGTGGTGTAAGCACCGTCGCCTCAGTAAGAAAAGTCCAGAGTTCACGTTTTGGAGCTCAGGTGGATTGGAAACTCTCTATTTCCTGCAGGTGTGTATGTGTTTTCTCTGTGATAGACTAGCAACCTGTGGAGGATGTAGCCTGCCTTGCATCCAGTGCATGCTGGGTGGGCTCCAGCTTGACATGACACTGAGCAGGATATGTGGATATATATCGAAAGACGGTTAGTGATGCTGATTTATTGAAGTATCTACTTCAGTTTATGGCTTTTCTTGGTTTGATTTTATGCATCTGTCTGTGTGCACACTTTTGTTTCAGAGACAATAATATAAAAACTGAAAAAGCATGAGATAACCTGCGCATGCAGCACAGCAGTCTGTCTGAATGAGAGTAATATTATGAGTGAAAGAGTGAGATGAGTTCTGTGTGGCGGTGTGGACAGCTGGGCAGGGATGTGGCTGCTGCCGCTGTGTGAGCGGGCTGCTCTGCCCTGATAAGAGCCTATCAAGATGAAAGAAAGAGGCCAGGAATTACAGGACCGCCGCTCACTGTCATACAGCAGCACAGACGTACACACAGACCTAGAGGACATTGCAGCACGTCTGTGGTGGTGCCATGCAACTCACAAAAGCCTCCGTACACACATGCATAGATAGACACACACACACAACATGCCTGTTCTGTTGACAGTATCTTGGCAGAAGCAGTGTGATGTGACACAGGAATGTCTTGTTGGGCAGTTGGGAGGTTGTGTGAGCCTGTTGTAGCTGGGTGATGGATGGTGTTGTGTGTCACCAGTGGACTTTGGGGACAGCTTTCTAATTCCCAAGAAACAGGCTTCTGGGTAGGCGGTGGTCTTATCTCTGCCATGCAGGGCTGCAGAGACATACCCAGGAGATCTCTCTCTCTCTCTCTCTCTCACACACACACACACACAAACAACACACACACACACACACACACACACAAACACACACACATACTGTCCTCTCCGTTGTTTTTTAGTTTTACTCCTTTCTCTTAGCAGTTACTTACATTTTCAGTCCGTAAAGAGTAACTATTGTGGTGTCTGTGTGGTTTTGTTGGCACATGTGTTGATCTACACAAGATATTTTGTGCGGCAGCAGTGTGATATGACTGTGTGCCTCTGCAATGACTAATAAAGTCAGGTGGTTAAGTGGCCAAAACTTGCACCACTAACTGAGATACCATAGCTTCATGTATTGCTGAATTTGTGTAATCTCAGTATTCTGCTGCACCTCTCAACATGACTCATGAAAAGCATGTAAGCCTACATGGATGTCACTGTATTTTCCTTTGTTTAAACTTTCATATTAGTTCGCTGGTCTTTAATCCTGCATCTTATTTTTATTTGTTTTTTTAAAACTTTTTTTCCCTCATGGATTACCAACCACTGAGAGTCATTTGTACATATTATGTATTATGTTTCTTTGTGTCTGTATCTTTGGCGGTCAATTGTAATCTTTAAGGAATTATTTTAACCTCGTCAGATCCAGTTTCCCCTTTGTATGTCATACTTAGGATGATTAAGTAGCTTTAAGGTTGGAAAGTTTTCTGAGAATATCACGCACTGTATATTATGTATTAGCTGGTTTCAGCTTTTTATTATGTATATGGTGCTTACATGGAGTAAAATAATTCAAACCCAACACTGTTTTTCTATGATCCATCAAATGTCAATTTTCTAAATGTCTACTTCATCATTTTTATGTAATTCTTCAAAATTCAGCCTGACATATTTATTATCTTTGTAAACTTTGGTATCTCCATCTCCAAAGTTCTGTGAGTTTGATCAAAGTTTGGCTCCAGATGAGTTGACTGACTCAGTGAGTCACAGGGGGTTTAGGATTTGTCATATTGCTGCAGGATTTATGATGTGCTTAACATACACAATATTTTTACAGCTTCGCTGTGATATGAACTGTGTGTACAGTATGTGCAGTGTTATGGGCTAGTGATGATTTTAAAGATGAAATTATTTTTTTCTTTTTATTACTAAATTCAAATAATTAAAATGTCTGTGTTTACACGTCACACATCTATAAACATTCCAGACATAATGTAGATAACACCACCTGCCAGCTCCAGCTGAAAGTAAATCCTGGATGAAAGGTGAATCACCTGAAGCCTGTGCTGCCCTCTAGTGGTACATTTAAAAAGTATTACATCTAATTTCCAGTAAAGTACATGTTTAATTAGAATTAATCCAAAACTAGCTACTGTTTTACAGTGAAGTCAAAAGGAATAAAACAAATGCAGGATCTATCCATCTTGTGTGTTTGCATTATTGTGATAGTCCTTTTTCATCTTTGTATCTGATATCAGCTGTGTCTTTGGGTTGTGACAGTGAAAGAGGACAGGGGTCAGTAATGTGCAGACCAGACAGGGCTGCTGTCATATGATGCCTTCAATGGCATAAGCCATCAAAATGCTACAGTGGCTGTATGTACTTCTTCTATGAAAAACACTGAGGTCGTGCTCTTCTTTGTTTGTTTTGGAAAAATCAGGGAGTTGTTTGTTGTTGTTGTTTATTTCAAGACTTGTTTGACTACTTGTGGACAAAAAAAAGACAGTATAGAAAAGGCTTCATGTTTGGAAATCTTCTCTATTAATTTGATTTAAAATATTATTGAACAGTTGAATAACTAGGCTAATAATATTAAATGTCAGTGTTTTTATCCTTGCTACGGCCCAGATTACAGTAAAAACATAAGGGTACTGTGACGCGTCAAATTACTGGATGGTAAAATTACGAGGAGCACCTGAAGGCAGCATCAACAGCTGTAGCTCCGGTGGAAACAAACATGAACATGAACGAAAGGAAATGTCCTGTTACCCTGAAAATCATCCTCATAGGAGACTCTGGGTAACGTCAACCAGCTTGTGTTTGAAAATCAGTCATTTGTCATTTGATCAAATGTTTTGTTTTACTGCTGCGTCGACTGTTTCACTTTCACTTACTGGGACGTCTTGATTTATAGTAACACTGAAGTGTAAATCTGACACGAATCATTGTACTCAAAAGTGTAGTTTAGTGTTCAGTGGTGCAGTGAGTATTGAGTTTTTGTTAAACTGGGAGACAGATTTGAGTGTACTGTGCCTTTACCTGCTCTGTGTGTGTGTGTGTGTGTGTGTGTGTGTGTGTGTGTGTGTGTATGTGTGTGTGTGTGTGTTTACTCAGGGTGGGAAAATCCTCCTACATGAACAGATATGTGAATCACCGCTTCACCAACATGTACCGAGCCACTGTAGGGACCGACTTCCTCTCCAAGACCGTCAACATAGACGGGGACACTGTCACCCTGCAGGTAACTCCTCTGTCTACCTGTGCAGTCCCAGTGAAACACCACCGACCACTGATGCACGTTCACATTCTTGTGTGTGTGTGTATGTGTGTGTGTGTGTGTGTGTGTGTGTGTGTGTGTGTGTGTGTGTCAGATCTGGGACACAGCAGGTACTGAGAGGTTCCAGTCTCTGGGTACACCTCTGTACAGAGGAGCCCACTGCTGCATGCTGGTGTTTGATGTCACATCCAAGGCCAGTTTCTCCGCCTTGGATTTGTGGAGGAAGGAGTTCCTGGTCCAGGGTGAACCCCAGGACCCATCTGACTTCCCTTTTATTGTCCTGGGCAACAAGACCGACCTGAGTGACCGGGAGGTCAGTCAGTATCAAGTTGATAGTTTTATACTTTTCAGGAAATGAGCCAATCAAACACTATTTCATCAATGTGATTCTCTGATATTCAGACTCAGCCAGACAAGTCATCAATCAAATGATATGTGTGTTGGTGGTGGGGGTTGGGTCATTGCACTATGACCAAGGCAACATCAGCAGCACTGACCTAACAGAGAGTGTTCAAGTTTTATCTGTCCAGTCAAACACATGCAAGCCTGAGCTTTACAGAGGACACTTCAGCTCTAATGTTGCCTGTACATGAAATGTGTACAGGCTGTGGGATATCCAGGAGCACTGAGTCAGAGGCAAATGCTATTTAAAATCTAAACATTTCTTTTTAGCTGCTCATCCTGGAGATGTTTGACTTAGTACTTTGAGATGTGAAAATGTGAAATGACATGTTTGGTGTTGATGAGTGCAAAGTGTGTTTAATGTAATCATGACCCGACAGAGCTCCAAGGACGTAAAGAATATTGTGTTTAATTAGAAATACTGAAACAGTTACAAAGAAACACTTAAATTATCAATCAATCAACATAAAATGAATTATAATTATAATTGATAATTGATTGATCATTTAAAGCAAAAATTCAAATCACTCTGGTCACAACTTCTCCAATGTGAGGAGGTGATGTTATAAGATGTTACCTCGGAGTTTAGTAATTCTTTATTACTGTATTCTGACATGTTATAGACTAAAAGATTAATTGATTAACTGCTGCACTTTAGGATCGCTCTGCCAAAGAGACCTTGGCTCTGTTATGAGAGCTTTACTACAAATTGAAAACACACATTTCACTGTGAGCTATTGTCTAATTCTAACTGTTACGAAAGCTGTTAATACCTGACTGAAAATCTACTGAAGTGAAAGTATAAACGACTGATTTTTGAAAATGTATTTGAGAACATACATGGGAAAAGGTGGAAGGGATTAGTTTCCAGTGCTGGAGCTCAATAACACATATTGTTTCCATCTTTATTGTGGAACCTGATTTGTGACTTATTTTCTTGCAGGTGTCAGGCAGGTCGGCTCTGCAGTGGTGTGAGGAGATCGGAGCAGAGTACTTTGAAGGAAGCGCCAAAGAAGATCTAGACGTAGAGAAGCCGTTTCAGAGAGCGGCTCAGAGCGGCTTACAACAGGTGATTTACTTTGATTTCATGTTTGTATTTAAGAGACACCAAAGACACCAAATGTCTATGTTTAACATGTTTATTTTTTGATGATAAAAGATACATTACTCCCTACAGTACAAAAAACACACATTGGAAAATACAGGACATTTCCAGATAACCTGCAAACAGCCGACAGAAACTCGCAACACCTGTGAATGCTGAGAGCAGCACTCGTCCCAGTGTGGGAGGGAAAGTTCAGAGAGACCTCGGCACTGCTGATGATGACCTATCTAACGAGGGTGCAAAAATAGTGACCCAGCAAAGGTACTATGGAAGGAAAGGACACAATTGTATACCACATGGAGAGAGGAACAAACTCATTAAATGTTTTTTCTTTTTTTGAGAACCTTCAGCTTATGGTCTAACTTAAGGCATCACTACTAAAATACACTGCTTTTGCATGCATGTCTAGTTTTGTTCAACAGACACACTGACACGCACAAAATTATGAATGCATATGAAGAGAAAGTTCGCTTCTAGAAAGAAATCGGGAGAAACCACAAACGGAAACCAAGGTGCGAGCCGGAGAAAAGGCGGCAAGCGGAAACCTTGGCTCTGATCTTCCTTCCTGGCCGTTACCATCACAAATGAATCCGCCCTTAAAAAGTAGATATACACTCATGTCCAGTCAGAAACCTCCTCCCTGTACAAGTTTGTACTGTAATGAACCTAAGCAGTGATTCAGACTCCTACAGTGAATCAGCTCGACAGAAGCAAATTAGAACAATCAGGGAGACTATATATATTTATATATATATTTGTTTCTTTTATAAGTAAAGACACAAAAGGCAATCAAGAGATGACCAACATGTAAAAACAGTTTGTTACAGGTAATTATATAAAAGGCCAAGATGTTTTTTTTGTTTGTTTTATTCTTGCTCTATGAACGAACTAATTTACAAGTGAGTACACTCCGGCTATGTAAGCTTTCTTCCCAAGACATCCCCATTCAAAGACATACGGGTTTACACGTCACAGTTAGCTTGCACACCATCTGTAGTCTGAAATACAGAGCCGTGGAAGGAAAAAAATTAAAATTTATTAAATGGATTCACATACATCAATAGGATAGGGAAAATAGGTTTACTAATATAATTTGCCATTCTAAAAATTAAAGAAGAGGTGAGACACCACATTCATGAGCATAAAAAGCGTAGGACAACTGATTGGGATATTATTGGGGAAAAGGTATGAAAAGATCTGATGTTATTTTTCACATACCCCATGAAATTCCTTGTTTGGCAAACAAAGCAACACAAGAATTGAGTAGTAAACAAAGTAAAAACTCTCCTCTCCCTGGGTCCACTTCAAAGTTCCCTTCAGTCCTATAACCTCTGCGGTTCTACTTGGAACAAATACAAAAGTCTTTCTCTCTTTCACCACCATCTGTTAACAGGAACATACGACCAACTGAATGAAGATTTTTAAAAATATAGTGGCAACCTCAACACAGCCACCAATCTTCCCACAAACACAAACTATGGGGATGAACAACAGTTAAAAAAAGTGATGTCTTTAAAAATGCACACAACATACACATACACACAGGAGAAAAAAAAAGCTTAAAAAATACAAAAATAAACTACACAAAAGATCTTCTGCGTCATTGCTTGCTAATTTTTTGGGAAGATTTTTGCAAGATATTTTTTCTGTGTGTGCTGCAAGTCTCAGTCCTAGCAAAGTCTTGTCATTCATTCTCATCAATCTCTTCCTTTGTCATTCTCTTTTGTCCACTTCGAAGTGTCGGCCACCAGTCCTCATCTTGGGGTAAAAAGCGCACAGTGATGACATTACCAGGAGACTGGAGTCCAGTACGATGACTGTACAGACTTGGTTCTTGATGAAGCAAATTTGTTTTGAGCAAAAAAAGGAAAGGAAAAAATGATGTCCTCTTTCGTTGAGGACAAGTGCTTTATTTGTTTCCATACTGATTTTTCCTCTCGTCTAAACTAATGCCTCCACAGCCTTTTTCAACACTGTACATCATTTCATGTAGTCTCTCTCTACATCCCCCCAGGATTCACAAAACAAAGACAAAAAAAAGAAAGAAAAAAGGTAACATTGCGCTCAGGCTGGCTCCCAGTTTGTGAAAGATGTAAATGCTTCTCTATACTGCTCAACTACTGAAACAAGCCAAAAATAGATGTTAAAGGATGGAAAGGGATGTGACTGAAAAAGATAATGTGCTTCTAAGTTTGTGTTGCTCTAAAAATAGTACGACCAACAGAACAAGGAGAAAAGGAGGGTTTTTATCTACAGAAACATCTCTCAGATTGACTTTCATCTCGGCTTCATACGGTTGTTCTGCCTCCACTGCTGTCTTGATCTGAGACTTGAGAGTGGAAGATGAGATTAGGATGAGGATGAGGAGGTGGAGGAGGGGTGAAGGTCAGTCTTCCTGATAAAAGGACAGCGAGTGGAAAAAGGACAAAAGACTGGGAGGGGTCTCTGGGCAACCTCACTGGTCCGTCCTTGCTTTCTTTGGACCAGTAGCCTTACTGCAAAGCACACATAAAACCAGAATGAGTATTGCATGTTTTATTCGTCAGTGCCACGTTAATGTGGTGCCTGTGTGTATGACACATGAATACTGTACTTACGTATCTGGAGAGGTGCCTGGTCTTTTGGGGGCCGGTTTTGCCGAGGCAGCATCTTTGCCAGATTCTACAAAGCAGAAAAATGGTTAAAATATCTCTCGTCACCAACTAATTAACCATTCACTCACTAACACCCGAGTATTATTGGATGATGCGCTGTGCTCACCTTGCAGCCATCGAACTTGGGTGGCAGGACCGTATCCCTTCTCGTTGCGGGCGGCGATGCGGAAGATGATGGCTGGCTTGGTGGTGTAGTCGATGTGGGCGTTGGAGAGGCTGGACGATTGCACCAAGCATGAGGGGTTGGGTCCACAGTACACACGCATGAAGGCTAGCTGGGCCGGGGTTGAGGCCTTGGCTTCAGCTGTCTGGTTGCTCTGGATGGCCAGGTACACCGAGTACTCGATGATCTTCCCTGACGTCACCGAGGGTGGCTCCCAGGTGAGGTGGGCACCATCTGGGCTCTGCAGAGAGAAAGTGCTCAGATATTAATCAGTGCTGGAAAGCCCTACTCGTGAGAACAGCTGGTGCTACTGTCAGTGCAGTTCGAGCATGTATATGTCGTTGTGTTTACCTTGCTGATTTTGATGGCACAAGGTGCCCCTGGGAAGCCTGGTAGGCAAGTCTTGAAAGCAGAAATCTCAGAGAAAGCTCCACGACCACAAGCGTTGATTCCAGCAACACGGAACTTATAAGCCGTTCCAGGCTGCAGCTCCATTTTCTTCATCTGGCTGTAGTCTGGCATGATGCCAGAGTCATCCTAGCAAACAGAAAATTAAGCAATTAGAGATGCAATGAGTAAATGAACATAAAGCCCTCTGAGCATGAAGGAAGCCGCCTGAGACACTTACATCTCCTTGAGAATCATCTGCTGGCACATAGAAGTGGGTGACAACCATATTTGTCACTTTTACAATTCCAACATCGAACCATTGGTTCTCTTTCTTTACAACAGGCTTCACTGGGGTTGGCTGAGGGGCTTGCTTCTGTTTGGGGAAAAAACAAAAATATAGTCAATTAAAAATGAATTATTTTCTCTCTCTTTGACCTGCCTGGACCAACCAGATGTTCATTAATACTACAATGACTCACCTCTCCCTCGATGCCATTGGCGACTTCTGCGAGAGCGGCTGCTGCTTGCAGCTTGGCTGGGCTTGCCACCGATACAGAGGGTGCAAAGGTGCTTGATGGAGCAAGTGCTGTGGAGTGACAGGAGTAATACAAAAGTGTCAATCTAAAATACATAACGACATACAAAGTAACTATTAAAAAAAAAAAAACACAAAGTCTCTTACTCTCAGCAGTGGTACGTGGCAGCAGAGATGCTACAGCACTGGTGACTGCGGCAGCCATCTCGTTGTGTCCGTTGCTCTCGACAGAGGGGTCGTTGAGGCTGTCAGCAGGGGCGAGACCTTCAGTGGGCAAGCTTGTGTCCACAGTGGCCTGCTGGGCTGCAGCCTGAGCCTCCTGCAGCTGCTGCTGCTGTTGTACCAGCGCTGCCAGCTCCTGCTGGGTCAGCATGATGGGGATGTTGGTGGGTTGTTGGCTCTCTCCAGCGGAATCGCCTTCATCTGTAAACACAGAAAATATGTAATTCATTCATTCATACCACAACCATGTCAACTTCACGAGTAACAACCATATCATTGTTGAGGTTGCAATAGTTGCAGAACTTAGAGCCAGCTTTTGGTTCTGCACAAGACCAGACCTTGTTCCATGATGCCACTGTTGAAAATCTAAATAAACATCTAGTTATACAAGATTATGGTTGTACTCACTCATTACAGCTTGCTGAGCTGCCTGGAGAACAGCCTGAATAGCGAGGGCCTGGGCTTCTTCTGTGGCTGCTGCCTGAGCGGCAGCCTCTGCTGCTGCAGTCACAGCCAGTTCCTCGTCCGACAGCCCTGTCACCATGAGTGTGGCTCCCTGACCCTCAGACATTAGCTCTGAGGGCAGGTTCAGTGCTGTCGCTGCTGCAGCTTCTCCCTGAGAGAACACATTTCAGAGGTTCCATCAAATGACTGCAAAAATGCATTAATAGTTTCAAATTTCAGTGGACCTTCAAGTGGACCCAACACTGGCTTCATATGACTTTTGTATGTATGCATTATACTGCATTTACCTCTGCTTGTGTCTCCATAGCAGTAGCTCCCCCTTCTGTGGGTGCAGCTTCTGCTGATGCTGCCTCATCAGTTTGCATTTGTTCCTCTGTGGAGCTGGCAGCAGTACTAACGCCCTCTGTGATTGATGAAATCGACTGGACAGAAAAAAACAAACAAATGAAATCAAAAGACATGTTTCTCTCACATCATGACATCAGATTCACAAATGCTGCCTTAAGACAGACAATAAATATGTGCTATTCTTACTGGTACAGAGGGTCCAGGTGCTGGTGTAGACTGAGTGACGGTAGTGATGGCCCTGCCCTGGGTGGTGGTGACCATGCCAGTTGCTGCAGTGGTAGGGGCCACTTCTGTGCTGCTGGTACTTTCAGTTGCCTCCTCTGTCTGCTGGGCTGCTGACGAGATTCAGAACACATAAATTAGGTTTGACTTCATTCCCATTCATTTCATTTCATTTCGTTACCTGAAAGAAAGGACAAGCATCTACCATGTGGCAAGTCAGCACTTCTGCTGTGTCTGTTAGTAGAAGAGGAAGAACAAACTAAAATGATAGACGATGAAATAACATCAAGAATAGTTAAAAAGCTAAGGATTTACATTGTATGGCTGAGTCAGTAACTTTATGTTGTTTAATAGGCTGTTAATAAAAGGTAATTAAAATAACAATTAATAATTTATTAATTATTAAAGAGGCTGAGCTAAGAGTTACAGTATATGTTGGTGTACCTGTGCCTTCGCCTGTCTCCATGCTGCAGGTGGCAGTGGTGGCTGTGTTGGTGGTCCCAGTCTCGTGTGTTTCACAGGGTGGGTTGGAGCACACCCTCTGGACCAGGCCCGTTGCTGTGCTGGTCTGGTCACCTCCCATGCTGGAGGTGGCTGTGGACGGGGTGTTGGTGGTCCCTGTCTCGTGGGTTTCGCAAGGCGGGTTGGAGCACACCCTCTGCACGGTGCCCGTCTGGCCCGTGGTCATGTTAGATGACGACTGGGTGGCTGTGTTGGTGGTGCCTGTCACGTGGGTCTCACAGGGTGGGTTGGAGCACACCTGCTGGACCCCTCCCATATTAGCAGATGCTGTGGTAGCTGTGTTAGTTGTCCCAGTTTCGTGGGTCTCACATGGTGGGTTGGAGCACACACGGAGCGCTGACATGTTCGACGATGCAGTTGTGGCTGTGTTGGTGGTTCCTGTTTCATGGGTCTCACATGGTGGGTTAGAGCAGACCTGCCCTGCTCCCATGGTGGCAGAAGAGGTGGTGGCTGTGTTGGTGGTTCCTGTCTCGTGGGTTTCGCAGGGAGGGTTAGAGCAGACCTGCCCTGCTCCCATGGTGGCAGAAGAGGTGGTGGCTGTGTTGGTGGTTCCTGTCTCGTGGGTTTCACAGGGTGGATTAGAGCAGACCAGGGTGACGGTCCCAGAACCCTCTCCAGCTGCTCCGGCCTCAGTGGAACTGGGCTGCTCAGAGGTTGGTGAAGCCAGGATGGACACTGGTAGATCCTGCACTGGTTGAGCTTCTACTCCACTGGGAGTTGTGATCAGAGTCACCTGGGTGGGCTGGTTCTGAGGAGAGGACAGCAATTTCAGTTTAGTCATAGTTTGACTCATATAGCACATTTAATTCTGGCGGAAGCTCTGTGATCGTTCTGTAGTTACAGGAATAATTGTCAATTCTATGCAATCAATGCAAGTCTTTTTTCTTAGGTTGTAATGTAGTAATTAAAAGCGTATGGGGCTTACTGCTGCCACCATTTAACGTCCAAATGATTAAAATGCTAAACACAGACTGCAGGCTGCTGGGTCTTACCTGCACTGTGATGGTAGAGGAGGGCAATGTGGAGGAAGAAGTCAGACTGGTCTGAGCAGCTGACACAGTTATGGCAGCTGGGCTGATGACCTGGCTGGACAAGGTAGCGATGGTTCCCAGTGTGGTGATGGGAGTAACCAGAGAGGCGTTGGAACTGTCCACCGTGCCTCCTGCCAGACTGGTAGAGACTGTACCAGTGACTGTTCCAAGAGTGGTGACACCTGGAAGGAAGATAAAAGGAATTAAAAAGGAAAACCAAAAAATCCATAGTACAATGGACAAAGTGCGAAATCTGTGATAATGACCTATTAATAATAATTAATAATAATCAATCACTTTAATACCAGAACTTGGTCGTTCTTACCAGTAGTCCCCTTGACAACCAGAGTGGTGACAGTGGGCTTGACTGCAGATACCGTCACTGGCGTAACAAGTCGAACACCACCCACTGTGCTCATGGGCACAGTCCGCAGAATAGTTCCTGGTTGTCCAGGGGCACCCTTCAAAACCACCTAAAGACACACAATTCAGGATTAGTCAATTCCGACATAAATGGGCAGAACACGTCCTCTAACAAACTGATGACATCTACAAATCCCAGCACACACATGGAGTCAGTTTACCTGTGTCAATCCTTGCTGGCCAGCTGCAGTAGCAAGTTTGGGTACTGCAGTGATGATTTTACCAGGAGTTCCAGTTGTCATCACCTTTGTTGTAAGGATCGTGATAGGTGTTTTCATGCCCGCACTGCTTGTCACACCTGCATGGACAAAAACATGAATGTCTGAAATTAACCCAATTATATCAACTCAAAACACACAACCCTTGGTTAATGTGCACTTGTAAATAAATAATTCTTAGCGTCCATTTTCATCCATAGTAACTGCCAAAATGTTCCAAGTCATGCCAATCTTCATATCCATTGCAGGAAACAATTTTAAAAACAATAAAATACAAGACTACACCGACTCCTTCTGTTGTGTCATGCCTTCAACACTCCCTGGAACATCAACCGGCAAACTAACATAGAAAATGGTGTCTTCCAGATATTCATCTGGTTTGGGTTTTGTTGCTTCTCCAAAAATTGTATTAATATCACTGAATTTATCGTGCTGATCTCAATTGTAACTTTGAGGCAGATGAGGTTTGTAGTTGTAACACTGTAAACTTGAGTGAGTTTAGACCTGTGGCTCCAGGCTGGGTCATGATGGCCGACATGGGGATGGTCTTAATGATGGTGGTGCCCTGCTTAGTGGTGGTAGGAGAGACACCGCTGATGTTGAGGATAGTGGGCTTGTTTCCTGTGCCTCCTGCCTGGGAAGTGGTGATGATGGTTGTGGGCTTTCCATCTGCAGAGGTCACCAGTTTCAGGATGGTGCCGGCTGGGAGGGGACCCTTTGTCTGGGGAGAGAGACACACGTTACGCAAACCATTTGGAGAAAGACATCTGGTGCCTGTCTCAGGAGTTTTAAGCTACCTCCTGTTTTTTTCCTGCACTCATGCAGATAGCTGACCTGTATGATCTGTGTGAGAGGGTTAGTGGAAGCCTGGCCTGTGACAGCTGATGTCTGCACTGGCTTGGTTTGTACCACAGACATCATCTTGCCAAGGTTGGAGATCTGCCGACATAGGAGAGAGACTCAAGTTCATGAGTCACCAGAAAACATCGGATAGTACAGGGAGTGCAGAGGGATGGTGGATCACTAAACTGGAGGCTCTAAGAATCATTCCAGCTCTAACTGATCAACAGTCATGCAGATCACTAACATCATGCTCCCTGTTTTCTCAGTTGAGTTCTCCAACAGTCACTGTAGGCCAACTTTTACTCCCTCCCCCACTGGTTCAAACTCAGTGCATGTCGTCACTGTCTTGTGACAAGACAAAAAAATAGAAAAAAAAAAAAAGAAAAGAAAAAAACACACACACATACTAAGTGTGAAAAAGCGATTTGTAGAACCCATGATTTACAGCATGCGTGTGAAAGCACCAAAGGGTGCTCTCAGAGTGGTGTTTCGGTATTCTGTTGCTGTGCTAAAGAGTCCCGTTTTCTTACCAGCGTGCCACTGCTGCCCATGGTGAGGGGACTCTTGACCAGGGTGATGGTTTTGGTGACTCCTCCCACCACAGTGGTGACCACCTGGGCCTGCTGGGCCACTGTGACCGCACCAGACTTGTGTACAGTGATGATGGGTCTGGTGGTGGTGGGAGAGGACGCAGTTGCTGTGCCCACCTGAGCTGCAGCAGTCTTCAGCATCCGGGTGGCTGGGTTACTGACCTACAAGCACAACTTCAATTTAACAATTGACCCGCGACCCTCAGAATGCACATTGTTAGAAATGAGAAGGTTTAGTGAGCTCTGTACCATGACTGGAGAAGCCACTTTCACAGTGGTTGTGCCCGGGGAAACAGCTACTGTTTTGAGAATGGTGGCACCCGCAGGAACATTGAGGACAGTGCCTGCAGAAGACGGCGGGATCTTCTGTGTTGCTGCAGCTGCTGCAGCTAAAGCTGCCATGCCACTCATCTGAGGGCTACTGCCAATTGGCTGAAAACAGAAAAAGTAAACAATTTTTCAACACACTTGCTCGTCTGATTACAGACCTCACACCGAGTTCTACACATGATAAGATGCCGTGCAAAATTTCTCATACCGATCCTTGGGTGGTCTGGGCAGGTACTACCATTCGGACACCTGGAGGAAGAGATGTCACAGTGACAGGGGATTTCCCAGGCTGGCTGGGGCGGACTGTGACAACAGATGTGCCAGTGGCAGACTGTTGAGCTGCAACTTTCAAAACAGCTGTAAAATAAGGGAACCAGTGATTAGAATTCATGCACAGAGTATTTGCAGTTGTTAAGCTTCCTGGTGTAGTGTCAACAATGGACAGGGAAGAACTGGAAACAAGAAGAATCATTATTAACTAGTGTAATACCTGTCTGTGGCAGGCTCTGGGCAGAGGGTGCTGCTGCAGCCGGTGCTGGGCTCTTTGGAGAGTTCACAGGCTGCGAGGGGGTTGCGCTCATGGCTGGTGAGGCTGCAGCTGGAGTAGCAGGGATGTCATACTTCTGTAGCTGCAGGAGGTAAGTGTCAGCAGTGGAGACTGCACCCCAGCTCACCTCCAGAGAGTTTGTGTTGGCACGGACTAACTGCACCCGGGCAGGGGCATGTGGTCGCTCTGGAGAGGAAGAGGGCAAGAAACTTAACAACAATGACATTGTTTGACAACCTGAGACACTGAAGTCAATCTTAATGACAAACCAGTCATGTTGCAGCACACCTACCTGTTTCCAGGTACCAGAGGTCTTTACAGCAGACTTGGTTGTTCCAAGCTTTACGATAACCATCACGGCCACTCCAAACATAAAGTCTGGAATTGATGGCCACAGCACAGTGGCCAGCACGGGCCCTGGGGATATTGTCTTCTAGAGTATCCATCAACACTGTCTCCCAACACATGGAATCTAAAGACAAAGATATTGAATTAAATTAACAACAGTGAACGCCCTTTTTCTCAAATGTTAATAAAGTGAAATCTAGTATAATAAATATGTAGTTAGACAAACCAAGATTTAGGCAGGCAAGAGTGTTTGTGCACTTCCACTCCTTCTCGTGTGTGGCCACTTTCACATCATCCATTACCAGAGGAACCCATCCTCCAAAAACATACATCCTGCACAGCGAGAAAATGAAATCAGAGTGAGATGCTGCTGTGATGAACAGCCCTGTTCTACAGGGAGTTTTAACACATTAGAAGCAACATTGAATATGTTACTGGCAAGGTGAAGCAGTTGTCTCACTTGTTTGTGATGGTAGTGGCAGAGTGAAGACTTCTGGGAAGTGGTGCTGTGCCGCTTACTGATGGTTTGTTCCATGTCAGGGTATCTGGAGACAAAGACAAGCACCCATTCATTCCGACATGTAAACTATAGCATTCAAGTTAAAGCAAATCCACACATATTATTGACAAACATTAAAGCTCTTGAAAGTGTGACGATGTTAAATCCCATTTGATCTGTCTGGATGTAAATGGCTGCCAGCAGGGCATTTATAACTTTAGTGCTGTTATTTATCTTTCCATTCACACTTTAAAGACCTACCAATATCAAGTGTCCATAGATCTCCCAGACGACAACCGCTCATCCCTCCATAGATTATCAGGCGAGATTTCCTGCTCGTCTTTTCTGTGTACACCACGGCAGTGTGGCTCTCACGGGGAGGAGGCAGAACTCCATATGTGATTGGAATATCCCATCCAACCACACTGGACCCAGCACGAAGCTCGAGTGTGTACAGATCATTCAGGTATCTGAGAATGAAAAACACAGACATTGTCTCACTCATGATGCTGGTTGAAGCAGAATCTCAAGCAGTCACAGGCCCTACTGGCTCCTGCTGAAAAAACATCTGTACCTGGGAATGTTGTTTTTTGGGTCCTCGCTGTCATTGGCTAATCCACCAAACAGGTAGCATTTGTTGCCCACCAGGGAAAAACTGTGGCCAAGACGAGGACAAGGAGGGGGCCCATTTTTGGGGTTTTTTGCTTTCAATTTTTTCCACTCCCATCTGCTGGCCTGTAGTAGAAACAATGGTCAAAACAACATCTCATCAGTTGATTATGTCATAGCAGAATCTCTAAGAAACAAGTTACAAGTTGACCTCATTCTCTATACTACCAATCCTTTCCAAGAATATTACTTTATGTCAAGAGTGTAGTTAAAACTAGACACACTTTTTTCCTCACTAACCCCATTCTCCCCCTCATTCCTCTTTTTGTCTATTACATTTCCCACTGCCTGAAAATCCATCTGGACTCCAGGTGTCAAAATATGATTGGGGCATACATTCTTCATATCATTTTCAGAAACAGAGTATATTTGTAACTTCTTGGTGCACAGCTGTTGCAAGAAGAAGAAGATAAATACATGGATGTTTTGTTAGAGTGTCTATTGCACTTGTCAGGATTGGTTAATTAAACATGGCGAAACATAATTAAGGAACAAAATAACTTGTACTAATTAACATCATGTTCAGTCAATAATGTCATTACCTTGTTAAGACTCTCCCTTTCTCTTCAAAATGTGCACGTAGCTGCTGAGTATTTGCTGTTTAGTCAGCTAGTTTTTCTACTTTAGGAACCCTCTAAATTCTGATAAAAAAAATAAGTTTTGCAACCCCCACAACTAAGAATCATATTCATCTAAAAATCAATGATTTTTCTATCCACTACCAGTTAAACAATTAATGGGCTGTAGTAAGTGATGACTAAAGCCTTCTGACTGTATCAGCCATTTAATTTAATTCTCTTTAGTGCACAGTCAGAATGAACACGCTCAATGCCACCCCTACAACTATGCAACACCCCCCCCCCTCTCTGCGCTGGACAAATCAAGATACATGGTTTCATCCAGCTGTGTCCATAGACTTACCATCTACAGCTGAACCACACTGAGCACATTCACTTACAAGTTGAAACTATAACTTTGCTGTGTACTTTTTCCATTTCCTTTCTCTATATCAGTGATCTATGACACAGACAGACAAGCTGAAATGTATGCATGCAAACATGAACAGATAACGTCCAGTTGGCTCTGAACCTGCATATAAACAATGTATTTGTTGTAAACATGTCCATCTGTATTTTATGTTGAACTAACTAAAAGTTAGTTCATATACAATCAACATATCTGAAAAAAATGGGTATGAGGAGTAATATACTAAATTAGCTGAGTATACCAGATGTATTTATAAGCATTTACTGATCTTAATGTGCAAATACAAAAATGGGGGTTATTTCTTCTACAGACAGATTACCTGTAGTTCATAGAGATCGTTGCTGTACTTTCCATACTCCACCATTCCTCCAAACACCAGCAATCGCGTGCCATCACAGACAAAACCATACGCAGCACAACCAGGGGGGATATCGCCTCGAACAGCTGGGATAAACCACTGGTTTGTTGCTAGATATTAAAACAATAAAGACAGTGAAGTTATCAGTAGAAGTTTACCTATATCAAGTGCTTGAAATCATGAGGGGGGTATATGTTAAAATCTAAACAAGGCAGTTAATTCCTGACCATTATAACCTGTAAACAATGTTCTTATCAACATTTGAACATAAACCAAAATCTGAATGTAAGGATAGTGAGACATTAACCAGATCTGCTAAATTTGTCTGTTCTTATTGGTTTATGTGCAGGAAATTGGGGCAGAGGATATGCTTAAACCAACCAGCATCATCCATTTTATTTTAGCCCGCCTTTTTTACGTGCATTAAATACCATTATCCAGCAGAGGGGGCCAAATTTAATCAGATATGGATACGCTTGGCCTACTGAGGCCTATATGCTACTTAGTTCTGCACTACACGAATCGATCTTTAGAAATACATTTTAAGTGTTACTAGGGGAAAACTAGATTAAAAAGGCATTTTTTGTTACTTCACATTAGCGGATTTGTGAAATAAAACATTATGCTTTCTGTAGAAAACAATCGCATAAGTTGTACGAGCAAAGTTAATCTTACCGGTGTTGTATACATGTAATTCATCAACAATTCCTTCGTTTCCACCGCCAAAAACAACCATGAGCTCCTTTATAGCCACAGCTCTGTGTCCATGCCTGGGCCGGGGAACAGGACCGGACCATCCTAGGACCCGTTTCCACCGCGGCTGCAGAACCGACGCCGTGGTCCCAGACACCGCGGAGCCAGGGGCAGACATGACTTCTGTCAGAGAAAACAATAGAGGAGCATTTATCTTAACTGCTTAAGTGATAAAGTGATGTTTCCACGGCAATGATGGTAGAAACTGAACAGTAGCATCTGGCTGTACAATGCAGCCAACTTCTCAAACAGTTCGTGCGGCCACAGGGACTGAAAAGCTTAACAGTTAGCAGTTAGCTTTGGTTAACGAATACATTCAACCTAAAAAAACATAATCGATGTAAGAGTTTTCGAGAAACTACTGAGTTATTATCCTTGATATTGCTTTGACGTTGCAGTTGTGCTAAGAAACACATGAAATATTCACCTAAACCTAAGTTTTATCTTAGTTGTTTCTGACCATTGAATTCAATCCATGGAAGCAGCCATCTTGCAGCCAAACAAACCCCCGCTAACGCTGCTGCCAGTCTGAAAAATGGCGGAAGCAAATGAAAAAGAAAAATACATGATAGCCAGCCAACCACACCGGCAAAGAAATACACTACATTAAAGGCAAATTCAACAAACACGTAGTGGGCCAACGAAGCAGAGCAATGCACATTTGCAAGGCAGACTTAATCCACAGTTAAATCCGTTAGCAAGAGTCGGCTATTTTCATGCTTCTGTGGGAGTCGCCATATTGTAGCTAGCAAACTTAGCATTTTCTGCATCCCATTAAACGCAGTTATTAACAATAGAAAATAGTTCAACCTCACTCTAGCTGTTGTGGGTATTAAGAAAACAACACACCTGAACTCCCATCGAATAATTTGCTTAAATATATAAAAGAATTAAGTGCAATCGTAGTACTCAAACGGATTCTAGTGCTAGCTGTACACCGTTAGCAGTAGCGGCTAGTTGCTCAACCTAATTTACCCAAGCTAACAGCGTTAGCTGCGCGGCTAGCAACTGTCAAAGCGTCGCCAAGATTTACAATTAAATGCAATGTAATTATATGTTCCTTTGACATGCATACTTTACCTGATACAAATGTAGTTGCAACAACACTCTTAGGACGTAGCTAAACTGAGTTAAACCGCAAAAACAGAGTGTTATTATGTTTCATGCCGTCTCTGGAAGCAGCCATCTTTTCGACAATCGGCCTACTTCTACAGCTCCCACAAGAAAAATGGCCGGGCGGTTTGCCACAACAAAACATAACAAACCGAAAAGAGCGCACATATTTTATTTTTTTACTTACTTATTTCGACGCAGTAGTTGCAAAAGCGCGGGTATGTGGTCTTATCTTGTTGTAATAATCCAAATTCATTCGATTTGTGAAGAAGTATTTCCTCTCATGCCTGCCTGGAAGCTGCCATCTTCTTGACAACCAGAGGCGGAGGAAAATGGCAGAGAGTTGGCGTCACCCAAAGTAAACATGGCGACAGAGACCCGCTCACTAACCATTTCACGCAAAAGCGCATTCATAGTTTTTGTTGTTTACCATCGTGAATCGGCGTAGGATGCTCTGTATAGTGAAGTGCTTCTATGAACACTTGAAATCTATATAAAGTGAATATATTGCGAGTTTCAACAAATTAACAACAAGTTGTGTTATAGTACTGGGCTTATTGTCCCTTACTAAAGATGGCGACATCCGTGCTGGAACCCCTTTTATTTTAATATTGTAGGCGATGCTGATTTTATTTCGCTCAAGACCCACTTGAATATGCCCCCTCATGCATAATAATAGTGTATAAGCACTAATTTGCAGATTTAGCGCTCACACATATTGAAGTTACCACGCCCACACCCACTATTAGTGCGCCCTCCACTGATGCCAATACTGCATTACTGGATAACACCGCCAACATCAATAACAAAATAGTCCCTTTCTGCCCCCCC